>NC_034590.1:169043352-169047674 GCF_900095145.1 Mus pahari
AGGCATGGATTTCATCTCATAGAGTTGGCCTCTTCCTTTTTTTTTTTTTTTTTTTTTTTTTTTAAACAGTCGTTGGTTACTCCCATAGCGTCTATACCACTATGGGACTGGTGTGTCCTACAGGCAGGTCTCTATGGGACCAGTGTGTCCTGCAGGCAGGTCTGTATGGGATCAGTGTGTCTGTAACAGGTTGTAGGGTTTGTAGATGAGTGACATTGATGGTTACCTCTGTTTTCACTTGCTGTATATAAAGCACCTTATGAATGCCAATTAGGGGAGGCGATGCTTCTGGTTGGGCACTAGCTTGATTTCCTCATGTCCAATGACTTAAATAAGTAGTGTCTTCAGCAATAGGACCATACCATCAGGTTAGTATGGCCTGTGATTCGATGGTGGTGGGTATCTGTGGACCCCTTTGGTCATTGTCTCGACAAGATGCAACTCATTTCTGGCAGTGGAGGTTTTACTTGGAGCATTGTCTCCCCTTACATGGTGACATCATTTAAGTTGCATATACATGTGTGTTTGTGTGTGTGTGTGTCTGTGTGTGTGTGTGTTATATATGCTTCTACAGTAGTAGGTTTCCATATACCCTTTCAAAGGCTATTAGTGTTAGTTAGTTGTTAGTTAGTTAGTTAGTTGTTCCTTCCTTTACCCTGCATCCTACCCATATGCCCATATTTAGTCCTTCTGGTTAAAACATAGTGGAGAAATAAACTCAGATGTGCATCAACTGTGTAAGAAGAACATGAGTGGCAGAGTGGTGCTTAAGTGTAAGGAAGTGTGAGGACCAGACTATGACATCAAGCTCTGTCTCTCATGGGCATTCGCTCTTAAAGCCACAGCAGAGGAAGTGCAGTTATCTGGACTGCCATACTGAACATCACCGAGTAGAGATTATTGGAAAGCCGATCGACCCAAGCAAAGGAAATCCTCATCCGAACAAAGATGAACAGTGATTAGCTGACTGCTAACTTCAGCTAATAATAATTTCAGTATGCGTTACAGATGAAGTACATGAAGACCTGCAACATATGTTGAATTAGTTCTTACAGCATGGGTTGATAAATGGATGAATGAATTGGTTTGATCTTTGACAACACTGTGATAAAGCAAGTATAGCAAGACATAAACACTGATTTGAGATGACAGGTAGTGGATGAGCCCAGTTTTAACTGTACTGCACATTTGAACATTTTCATAATGGAATGTTAGAAAAAATATTTATCAGTAGAAAAATGGAAAAGTCCCTTTTCTTCGGTTGGAGAGGCAGTCGTCCTCTCACACTCATGGTATTTACTTTCCAACAGAGCATCTGAAGTTCTTGTGCACACACTGTCTATGTCACCTTGGCCAGTTTCTTTTAATTACTAGACCCACAAATGTTGTCATCTGCAAAAGGATTCTAATAATACCACATTGTGTAGATCTAAGAATTGACTCGCATTGAGGCTGGAGAGGTGACTCAGCCCTTGAGAACACTTGTAGCCCTTGGGGAGGTCCCTGTTTCAGTTCCTACCTCCTACATCAGGCAGCTCACAAGTACCTGTGATTCGAGTTTCAGGGAATCTCTCCTGGCCTCCAAGGCACCCCGCATGCACTTGATGCACATACATACATTTGTGTCCACACACATTGTCGCAAAATAAAATATTAAAGCAACTTTTAAAAAAGAATTAACTAGTATAGATGTAAAAGTTAAACACTATATGTGAGTTGTCTGGCAGCTAGTAAATAAAAATATACAAGTTGTCTTTTAAAATTAAAGTCAGTAACAGTTATTAATTTTAGTATCAGAAATTATAAAAATGCAGTTGTTTTAGCAAGAAATGAAAAGTTCTTGCCAAGTGAGAGAGCGTTTCGTATGGTATATCTTCAAACTCAGTAACAGCTATGTCACCAGTTGCCATAAATCCCATGATATTTGATACATCATAGGAGTATCTCTAACAAATTTAAATCTTGACTCTAGTCCACTGCAAGAAAGGGAATATTCAGCATAAAAATCTTGCTGAACGTGCTGTTTTCGACAAAATGGTTCATTCAACGAAAATAGCCCTTTCCTAGATGCTGCGGGAAAGCAAATGGAGTTGCATGCCTCCCTCGCCCACAGAAGGTTTACAGTGCAGTTAGGAAGAAGTTACCAGCTCCTGGGGGGAAAAGAACAATGAACGGTTTAAAAAATATAAAACATGCAACAAAGAAGAAATGATTAAGTATCAAAAGAAGAATGAAGATAATAGGAACTGAAAGTTGAGAAGTGGAAAACTTGTGTTTTTTGGAATGATTTGTGGGATCCCGTGATCTTTGAGGCCCTCAGAACATGAACAAAAGTTACTGAGAACATGTAATTTGGACGCAAGGCAAAACACAAAGAGGGCTGGTTGGGACAGTGTCTTCTTTGTGAATCATGAACACAAACAGAGATTGAGAACAATATTTAGCAATAATCAGCTAAGAATTATAGCTGGGTGTTATAACCGTTCTCATTCCGAGTATCACTCAGGGTCTAGTTACGTAAAGACACTGGGATGTGTGCTGAGACCGGATATGAATACGATCAGCTCCAACTTCAGGCAGCTTTGATCACAAGTATCAATACTAACACATTCTCTATATTGGATGCCAAGTGTGTGCCTAGCTGAAGCTCACAGTCTACCAGAAGGATTATGGGGGAAATAATGAGTTGCACACAAAGTACAGTATACCTGTTGCCATAAAGAGACCCTGGGTAAGGTGCCAGGTGTCATGAGCAAAAAGACTCCTTAAAGCTGTTATAAGACAGCCTAACTGTAGGCAGGACCACCACTAAGTTGTTCTATAAGCAGGAGTTCTATAAGTAGAATGTTGACAGCAAGGTAGTGGTAGGGGAAGAAAAGAAGAAATCAAGGGATGGACTTCAGGCATGAGTGACTGGTGTGGGTGTGTCCCCTGTACTGAAGTCAGGATGGAAAGACCCTGGCTGAGACTCCTCGGGCCAGAGGGTCAGTCCTGAGCTTGGTGTCTTCACCTCTATTCTGTTGGCAAAACAAAGCTGTAAAAAGCTTCTTAGAAGAAGAATGAAGTGTTCCCAGTGAGCTTCTTTGTTACTTGTGTTTCACATGGTGCCTCCAGTAGGAGGGAAATTGGAACAAGGAAAATCCAGAGGGAAAATAAACACAGGCAATGGAGGCCTAAGCCAGGGCATTGATATTTTAGCAGGTTTCAGGGCATCTCCTTGCATTCAACTTAATATCAAGGGGAAGGAAAAAGACTGTAGTAAGGATGGAGCTTGAGGAGACTAGCAACACATGTAATTACCAACACATGATAACCACAAGAAAGCCAAGAACTGTAGATGTGGAACAGCTTTAGCCAGCTTTTGATTCTCTACAGACAACTGTTTCTCTGTTTCTCCCTTGTGTGTTTCTGCATGGGCAGAAAACACTTTGGACTGGGTTCGTACTGAAGAGCTTAACATCCTTACAGAGGATAGGCTGCGAAAGGAAAATGAATGCCCTGTCGGTTTGCGCTGATCAGAGCATGATTTTTATTAATCAGACAAGGAAGGATTCTAAGCCCGCCCTTGTGTCCCCTTGAGAAACTCTCTCTCTCTCTCTCTCTCTGCCGGGTTCGGTCTGATCATGAGCAGAGATGTGATCCAGTAGGCGGGTCTCAGCAAGTGGGCGGTGACGACGTCCACGTAGGGCGGTCTGAAGATGCTGCATTCTGGGAGATCTGGGAAGGTCTTCTTGGCAGCAATTCTGTGCGCCTGTAGGGGGCGCAATATAATGTTTAGAGGGAGAGTGGTTAGTGGAGGTGTGAGACCCCAACACTCCCTATACCCAGAGCCACCCTTGTCACCATGCCCTGCCGCTGCAGCCATGAAAGGAGTCTTTCAGGACCCAGCTTAGCACCTGCTGGCCTGTGGTTTATTCTAATAGGAATAGAAATCAGGAAGGTAGATGCAGATATAGGAATGAGTTCAAGTTTGTGTATGTTGCAAATGAGTCCTGGTGGCTAGGTGTCCTACCTGTGCCTATGGTGGATAGACATGGTCTTCTGATGCCATGGCCTATGTCTCTGGTGGATGGACATGGTCCTCTGATGTCATGGCCTATGTCTCTGGTGGATGGATATGGTCCTCTGATGTCATGGCATATGTCTCTGGTGGATGGATATGGTCCTCTGATGTCATGACATATGTCTCTGGTGGATGGATATGGTCCTCTGATGTCATGACATATGTCTCTGGTGGATGGACATGGTCCTCTGATGCCATGGCCTATGTCTCTGGTGGATGGACATGGTCCTCTGATGTCATGGCCTATGTTTCTGGTGGA
>NC_034590.1:169047964-169064284 GCF_900095145.1 Mus pahari
TCATGGCCTATGTCTCTGGTGGATGGATATGGTCCTCTGATGTCATGACATATGTCTCTGGTGGATGGATATGGTCCTCTGATGTCATGGCCTATTTCTCTGGTGGATGGACATGGTCCTCTGATGTCATGGCCTATGTCTCTGGTGGATGGTCATGGTCCTCTGATGTCATGGCCTATGTCTCTGGTGGATGGTCATGGTCCTCTGATGTCATGGCCTATTTCTCTGGTGGATGGACATGGTCCTCTGGTGTCATGGCTCTTGTCTCTGGTGGATGGACATGGTCCTCTGGTGTCATGGCCCTTGTCTTCTCTGATGGATGGACATGGTCCTCTGATGTCTTGTCCTCTCCATTTTGCCCATGCAGATATGGACTTCTTTTTCAAACTTTATTTTTAATTGCTGTGGCATGAGTTTTGTTGTTAGCTGCCTCGACCCCTTGTGGACTTAGGGGTTCAGTCGGGGTACAACTTAAATGGGCCGATCAAGAGTTGAAAGTAGGGCTGGAGAGATGGCTCAGTGGTTAAGAGCACCAACTGCTCTTCTGAAAGTCCTGAGTTCAAATCCCAGCAACCACATGGTGGCTCGCAACCATCTGGAATGAGATCTGGCGCCCTCTTCTGGTGTGTCTGAAGACAGCTACAGTGTACTTTAGATATAATAATAAATAAATATTTAAAAAAAAAAAAGAGTTGAAAGTATGGTACATGATGGTATCTTTTAAAGGTCTGATTGAGAAGGCCATAAAAAGAAATATCGTAATTAATAGTACAGCATATGGGGAAGCACTATCTAGAAACTAATTGTTGTTTATTACACATTAATGGCAAATACCCATAAACATGGTTATAACTTCATAATCACCATATTCTCATATTATACAAGGTAATTAATGTACACAGAGCAAGTGACTTTTAATAGTAGCAACAAAACTAAACAAATTTCTCATTCACTCCCAGAGCACATTTCATCTACCCATTAGGGTCCGTCCTTAGAACATACCCAAGATGTTCTTACTGCTTATTACATACTTTGGATCTGTAATGCATGAGCAGACCCATAATCAGCTATAACTTTCAGATGCACACAATTTAAATTTTTAGCATTTATATGACATCAGAATCATTTAAAACTGGGAAATAAATGCAACGTAAAATGTGTAAGGCTGCATACTGAAGGCAAAAGTCATTATTAAGAGACTCAAAGGAAGGTGTTCTAGGAAATGGAGTGTTATTCTAGGTTCAAGAAGATGATCCAACTACAGTGGATCATAATAATTATTCTCAGACTGAAATCAGATCCATCAAAACCCAAGTCAAAATCCTAGAATATTTTTGTGGATATTTGCAAACCTAACTGATTAAAAAGTATGTATAGAAAGGCAAAGGCCGGGCATAACCAAAGAAGAAAGCCATGTGTTCTTCATGCCTTGACAGTCTCAAGCTGGATTAAGTAAGACTCAGTTGGTGTGAGGATGGGAACACGGGTGTCCCATGAGAGGACTCCGTGATCATCAGTAAAACTGAGGAAGAATGTACTCAGATCCATTAGTCTTCAGGAAAAATCGAAGCCACAGTGTAACCATTGCATATCTACAAGAATGTTAAGGTAAATACAGACATCACCAGAGATGAACAAGGGTGCCACACAGCTGCCACACCCCTGCATCACATGTAGAGTACTAGTCGGTACAATTTGATACCTTGTCTTGCCTCCCTGTGCTAGATACAAACATACACACTCCCATCTCCCAAGCACTTTCCCCTTCTAGACACAAGTAATAAAAAAAGATAATAAAATGTCCATCAAAGTGATTTTGTTATTGGGATCGCACTATATGAGGGTCTACACAAGTGAGTAGGGTAAACTGTAGTGTGCTCACACAGGGAGATGCTAGGGAGACGACTCCTTATCCACAAAACCTGTATGTTACTGCAGATCAGCGGCAGCTGCCCTTGGAGGACGAGGCAGAGACTGGAAGAGTAAATATGGAGGCTTCCTGGCTTATCCTTTTCCCTCTCCATTTGGATGATGGTTAGTTATATCATGTAGGAGTGTTCAGTTTGTGAAAGTTCATCACACTGTGCATGTAAGATATTTCATAGCTTTCTGCATATGCTTGCTTTCATTGTATAAGTGTTATAAGAATCACACCACACCAAAACAGAAAGTAGTAATTTTTCTCCTTGTGGCTCAAATCTAGGTGAGCTGGTTATAGTTAACTAAAACCAACACCTAGTTATTAAAACAGCCACAATGGTTTTTATTCCAGGCCCTTTCTACCCCACAGCATAATCCCTCTTAATGTATGAACATATTTGATAACTTATCTATGACAGATGATGATTCAGGGCCATAAAGAATTAAAGATACTATTTTATTTTTATATACATTATATATTTTATATAACTAATATATACTGTTATATCTTTACATATATTAAAGATATATAAAATATACAGATAGTATTACTTTGCTTTTGAAAGTGGAAGGACTGCAGGTCTCTGTGCTTAACTGTCTTCATAATAATTTAACACATGCGGAGAGTGGTAGGTGAAGAAGTCATAGGCCACAGGGCCTGGATCTTCTTTAACCAGGAAATATTTATCAAATATGTAGGTTATCGTCCATCCTCCACCACTCACCTTGATGGTTTCTTTGACCAAGCTCCCTTAGGACTTATAATATGGACTTCCAAGGTCATTTGTTAAATATATGTATTATGTTTTTAAATCAACAAAATAAACAATGGAAAATAACCTCTTCTAAAAGTTCAGTCTGTCTTTACTGTTCACAGCTAATCCAGTTAAAGTAAATAATGGAAAGGGGGGAAATGTCTGTCTGTCCGTTCGCAAACATTCTTTGCTTCATTGTTGAGGGACCTCCTCACATCTCTGATACCACCTGCCTGACTATGGTGGACCAACTGTAGAAATGACTGTGCTTACTTATCCTAAAGAATGACCTGTCTGGGTTCAGGGGAAGACAAAGGGCAAAGAAGATGACGTTGGGCATCAGATACGTTCCTGATTCCACTGCTCAGTCTGTTAAGACTTCCAGGGATCTTACTTTGACCCCTGTGCCCTTCAGATTTTCACTCTGTAAGCTAATGACAAACACTGGAATGCCTTGAACGGTGACTTTTAAGATAGCAGCTGTCATAAAAATATAAGATCATAACTAATAATCAGGTTTCACGGAGTCTCTCTCAGGACAAATCCTTTTGCTACACAATATTTTCAAAGTGGTACTCATAGAAGATCCTGGAGAGTGCTGTTGTCCTAACTGATCCAGTGTTCTTAGAATCACTTGTATTATCACCATGTTAATAATGTGAGGTCTTAAACCAAAGTCTCTTCGTACATGATATGAAAATTATGTGGTAATCTGATTCTCTTACAGAATGAATTTATTATCTAATGGTAGGAGACGATGACTATAATTAACCAGGTACATCTGGAGGCTAATGATCCTGAGGGGTGATGGGAAACTTGGTAGTTCTGAGGAGGTGATGGGAAACTTGGTAGCTCTGAGAGGGTGATGGGAAACTTAATAGCTCTGGGGAGGTGATGGGAAACTTGGTAGCTTGTAAACAGAATTAAAAAAAAAAAATAGAAGCTGCTAATTCCTGTCACATGTACAACAGTAATCACACCCTCAGGCACACACACTTAAGTGTGTATGAAGATCATGCAATAAAGGGAACAACACACCCTCTTAAAGTGAGACTGATAAAATTCCATAGGGGTTTAGAACTCAGATACAATCCAATCAAATGTTTGGGTTTGGAGAGGGATAGATTCAAGCCCCTCAGAATTGTTATCTAAATAACTGTGACTATATCATTTAACCTCCATTTGTCTCAGCAGGCTTGTTTTAAAAAATAGAACAATAATTCCTAAGAGTTTGTTGTGAATATTAAGTATGGTAATAAATGTTAAAATATGTGTAAATTTCAAAGTACAAATGTAAGATCTTATTGAGATAACCTTTGGGTCTTAGCATTCCAAGGCAATGCTCTCTAAGCTCATAGCGCAGCTCCTTTTCCTGATCTTGTCAGTGAAACCCTTACAAGGGGCAAATGGGAACTCCCAGCCCAGGTGTTAGTGAGAAGGAGGGATGACATAATTTAAGGTCAACTGTTGGAAGACCTAGTTTTGTCACCATGCTTATGTTAAGGAAAGCAAGACGTTGACTTTCCTGGATATCAGTTCCTTTTCTATAAGTTAGAATAATGAACCTTGTATAGCAGTATAAAAAGCTGTAAACAAAACGCTTTTCTATATCAGGATACACAGGGGCTTGTTACCTCCTAAGTCATTAACAAACTGAGAATATACAATTACATTTTCATTGTTATACATGTCTGTGTTGTGTAAGGACACCTGCACATGAGTATACATTGAGCTCATTTTTGTTCAAGACATAGTAGTAGATGCTGTGGATATCACAGGGAGACACAAGTTCTGCTCTCAACTCTTCAGACTGTTTGCTGGAGGAAAATAACTTAAGATAATATCAATACAGAATGTGGAGGGTCGTGATGAAGGTATGTCCTGTGAGTGATGAGGTCAGCTGAGAACTCTTACCATGGTAGACCTGCACTGAGGCCTGGCTGGTAAGTTGTCATTATTTACAAGCTGGTTCAGTATCCGTTTTCTACTAATGCTGCTTGCTACAAATCCCATAAAATAATAGAACTTTCCCGGGTGGTGTCACTCCAGGTCTGACTTGGTCTTCACCTGAGGTTACCTGTGTGTCTTCACATGGCATTCTTATAAAGAACGTCCACTCTCTTCATGGCAGTGTGTGTCCCTTAGATGATAGGACCACTCTAAAGTTCTCACTCCTTCCATCAGCATGTCCATGGAAGCACCCAGGTTTCCACTAAGAGTCTTTCCGAGGCCTGTACTTCCACTGCATGCCCCACAGGACTCTTGCAGCCTTGAATGTCTTTAGTCCAAAGCCATTTGCAAATGCTTTGATACTTGTCACAGCACCATTCGCTTCTTGGCTCCAGAAATCAATATCAAGTTTCTCATACCCACTGTAACATCACCACAGGCTGTGCAACCTAAAGTCAGACGCTTGTCCCTAACATTCCGGAAGACAGAGACAGCGGCTCCTCAGAGTCTCTTGGCTTGTATCTACATGCCCTCCCTCTGTGACTGGCTTCATATGCGCTCAATAAAAGGAATTCATCACAAATCATGAGCTTCCAGGCCCATCCTAATCCAGTATAACATCACTTTAATCAAGTACTTCTGCAGTGCCCCTCTCCCCAAGTAAAGTATGGTTCTAAGTTCTAGTACACATTAATTCTGGAGAGGGCAGAGCGTCGGTCCATCAGTCCATCGCTGTGGGCCTTTGTTTTTCTACTTCCCCTCTGCTTGGTTGACAACTCTAATGTTGAGTTGCTATGGTGATGGTTCATTCATTCGACCCACTGTGCTCCTTCTAATCCTCTTCTCTTCCAGCTGTGTTTCTAAAATGCAAAACCCTTAACACTGACAGATATACTGATGGCTACATCTTGAGAAATCTGGACATTATGTCCCTCTGGAGATGGGAACATTGCCAAGATGAGGTCAGAAAGAGTAAAACAGTGTTTTTTGTTCTTTAGCGTAATATGTCTGCCTGACAGTGGCTGTGGTTAAATAATCTTCTTTGTTTTTGTTCAAGCTAGTACTTATTCAAGTCGATAATATCGAGTTCTGTTCACTGATTCTGTGAACTGATATTTAATACATGGCCTGCCATCGTTGCCAGCCTGGGATTTGTTACTTGAATGTCTCCGTGGATGGCAAAGCCAATGTGTAAGAGGCTAATGAGTTGGGAGTGTCTTTGTAATCACCAGGCTTGTGCCTTGATTGCGAGTGAAAGTCATGCTGTAAGGAAAGCATGATGAGGAAGACTGTGAACCCATTGTATTCACTCAGCTCTGGAGTACAACATCAGCCCACAGGCTTCCCAGTCAGATTACTAAGACAGATGCTCATAGCATTAGTCCTTCTCACTGGATTCGGCTAATTCTCAGAAATGTAGCCCTTAGAGCATTTAACTGTCTTCTCATTTGCGACCAATGAAAGAACATCTTGTTTGCTTTACCATCTGTCTCTTATCAGTGTTTGTGGGTCTAGTCATCTCCGCAGCCTTGCATGAAATGCACACATTACTAGAGATTCCACCTCAGACTGTTATAAACTGCAGACATTTTGGTTCTTGAAGGTCTTGATGAAAAACATGCTCCAAGCTCCTGTTTCATTCGTGTTTTCTTACTGGGGCAGCAATTTTCACACTCCTCCCTCCTCCCAACAAAATATCACATCCTAAACCCTTGGAATCTATGAAGTTTACCCTATGTGGTAAAAGTGCATTTGCACACAGGATTGTACTAGGGACCCTGATATGGAGAAGCTCCTGGGTGCTCTAAGGCAACTTCAGATGTGATCACCAGTGTCCAGAGACAAAGGCAAGGAGTATTGGATTGCATGCAGAAGAAAGGCCACATGGCCTTAGAGATAGCCTCCACAGGCAAGAGCCGGGCTTCCTTAGGGAGTCTCTGGAGAAATGCTACTTACCTAACCATCCCTCCCCCGCAGCCGAGTGGCACTAACTACAGAATCCCAGAACTGTGAGGCAAATAACGTCCATAATTTTAAGCCACCAAGTTTAGGTTAATTGTTTACCATAGCCTCAAGAAACTAGCACATTTTCCCTTGGAAGATGTGAAATATGCTCCTACTCCTAACATAAGTGTTCTAAGGGTAGTTCTGTGGAGTCAGCATACCATCTCTGCTAATCTGGGTTTTGTGTAACATCCCTGTCTTTGATCTTATGCATAAAACCCAACCTTGCCCTCAAAATTAACTCCAAACTCCCCCCACAAAACAGATTAAGAAAATAGGAGAACATTTCAGGAAAGTCCTTTCAAACATGCCACATCTGCCCATACCTGAACATACGTCCCAGACCCCGAATTCCTAGGTCTATAAGCATTGACCCTTCTTCAGCCTCTGGGTCTGTTCAGTTTTCATTTCACATTATAAATTATAGCAGATTAAACCAAAGCTTCCTTACTTTATGGGTGCAAAACTGATGGAACAACTAATTGTTCTCTCGCACGGCTAATTATTTTTCTAGTTGCCTGCTCAGAGGTCTAATTAGCCAATTGCATATGCTTTTGTGGGGAAGAGGAGATAATTGGCATTCTAGAGCAGGTAATTAGAAAAGTAATTAGTATTGCCCATGACTGATTGCAAGAATGAAAATTTTCCCCACCAAAATGGTACCAATGTCTACTGGGCAGAAAAGCCAGTCTCTGGAGAGGCAGATGAGACTCAGGAGACTTAATGTGTCTGGCAATATTGGAATGGAAGTGGTAAAGCAAATTGCAGACTGGAAAATTGCAGACTGGACCTACCTGGCAACCCAGGAGTCTACTGGGTCTGTTGGAGACTTTCTGTCCATCAAAAGGGGCAGCAACTGGGGCTCCCATGTTATCAATAATAACCTGCCCACAGCTATGAACGTGCATGGCCGTCTACAGCACTGTGATCTTCAGGTTCATCTCATCCTGGAAGGAACATTCTAGGGCCGTGACATGCTTGTCAGGGGCATCCAGTTTTCACATGTTATAAAATTAGCAGTTCTTTGGGAGCATCACCTGATTGGGTTTGGTTTTCAACTGCATCTCACCAAACAACTGGGTGTCAGAACTTCTTCCCTGAAATGCTTTAGTGAGCTTGCCTGTAGCATCAAGCTTCCTGTGGCTAGCAGGGTTCATTGCTAAAATCCCTGCAGGTTTCTTCTCTTGCGGTGTTTCTAAGGGCTCCTTGTTATCCAACGAGTTATTCCATGCAAATGGGGGAGGGGCTGAAACAAGAAAACTTGTTTTATATGACAGGAAGTCAGCGAAATTAACTCTCAAGTCACAAGAAAATGAAATTTACTGAGAACACTGGTGCCTTGAATACCTGAAAATATTAAGCCTGCTGTCAGGCCAGATGGAAATGCCCGAATCCCCACATCACCTGACATATTTCAGAATGGGTACATGCAGCACAAATTACAGAGTGCTTGACGGCGCTGGTGGTAATGGCATTCACTGCTCCTCCCAGAGCCCAAGCCCCACTGCTAAAAGGGTTTGGCTGCGTGGGCTGTGCACTGACAGTTGCATGCAAGAGCTAAGGAGCTGGAGGTCAAGTTTCTAAAAACAGAGCAAGCACACCAGAAGAGCTAATGATGTAGCGTGGACTGAGAGAGGAGAATCCTTTGTTGTTTTTCTCTTGGGTTTTACATTTCTTTGCCCTTACCCAACATTATTCTTCCCCAGTCTGTCACTTGGTTTAATCAGGACCTCCTGCTCTGTAAGTCCATGTCAGGGGGTAAAAGTCCAGGACTAGGGGGAAATCTCCCTTGAAGTAGAAAGAAAACACATGCAAATCTGCTGTAATGGCAGTCAGAGATTTAAGTGCTGCCTCGCAATAGAAGATTAAAACCCAGGGAAGGATATCCAACCAGAAAGATGCAACCAAGAGCTGGCTTTTGAAATTAACAATTACTGGAGGATAATATTGAAGGCTTAAAGGCATTAATTACACAAAAGATAGAGAATAATCAGAATTTGCTTCAAGTGAGTATAATACAGTCCTGTTAGCGGGAGAATGGAAGTATTTTTATTCTAGTAAAGGCATTTTATGCCATTGAACATTTTGTGGTTCCATTTTTCCAAAACATGTTCCTAGTATGTCTGTGTATGTTCACATATTCCCCATGTGAATTTGGACAATCATAGGATATGTGATCTAAGATGTTATTTATTTACGCCGTCCTATCTATTTCTCTGGAGTTGTGTGCCATGACAAATCGCATCCCGCCTATACTGTAAGTACCTCCTTGAGTAGAATTTACTGGCTCATTGATAACCCGTGAGCACTGTGGTCATCCCTAAAGCTGCCATAATTGTTTTGCTACTGGTAGAGCAGCAACCTCTAGGCCATTGAAAATCTCATGTGATAAATCTTCCCTGCACGCCCATAAGGCAATCCTCCTCTGGCAGAATTTTCATTGTTTTTCTATATTCTTAAAAAGTGGGCAAATAGTTTAATTAGGCTGGTATCCAACCATAGGTAATGATGTTATTAAAAGTGGGGTGGGGGTAGAGTTGGGAAACGAAGGGAGAATACTCAGCTATGCTAGCTGTAAAACATTGCAATTTAACGTTTTCAGCTGACTATCTTGGTAACTACAAGCTTAGCATGAATGTTTTTAGAATCACCATCTTTAACTTTACATTTCCTTCTCTTTTCTAGTTTTGCTCTTGTCTTCTTATCTTTTCGAGATTTTATTTATTTATTTATTATTTTTATTTTATGTGTTTGGCTGCATGCATATCTGTGCACCAGAAATATGCCTGGTACCCACCAAGGCCAGTAGGGGGCATCAGATCCCCTTGAACTGGGGTTACAGAGAGTTGTGAGCTGATATGTGGGTGCTAGGAACCAAGCCTGCGTCCTCTGGAAGAGCAGCCAGTGTTCTTACCCACAGCCCCTCCCTTTATATTAACCGGCGTAATTTTGAGGGTTCTAACAGTACCAGTCTTCTTTACTCTCCGGTCTCACTCTATGCACATCGTGCTCCACCTGGGGCCTCCCTCCGTCAGTGCTGAGGAAGGAATTTAATGTGTGTGCAGGGACACAGCTCCTCTCACTGTGTGACCTCTCCACCGCAGAGTATGCTTGCCATAGCTTCTCATGAAACCACTCACTCTATGAAGTCAGACATCAAGCAAAGCCAGGAGTCTTCCAAGTGTTGACCAGTGACACAGTAACACTCAGAAAAGCATGAGAGTTTTTAATCTCAGAGCCTTAAGCTTCCTGTTTCCTTCGCTGGGAATCTCAACCCATGCTCCCTGACTGGCCAGAGCTTGCTCACACACCATCTGCCTGGTTCGTCCTGGCTGAGGCAGGCGTTTCCCAATGCCCCAACTCAGGCCATCAACCCCCCCTTCCCTGCACTTTCCCCCCAGTACCCGTGGTTATCTGCCTGTGCCTTCTCTCACATGTGTGAAACATAACATGCGTAGAAGCATGTGAAATGACGTGCAGAGCTGGGCAAGGTAGTGAAGGCCTTAATCACAGCTCTCAGAGGACAGAGACAGGTGGATCTCTAGGTTGAGGTCAGCCTGCTCTACACAGCGCTGGGACAGGCAGGACTATACAAGGAGACCTCATCTCCAGAACGAAAACCTGCTCTGTAGTTTAGAACCAAGAGCTGGGCCAGTGGAGACATGTATAACCACACTGAGCTGGAGAAATAAGCTCTGTGTGTCCTTGTCGAAGGTGACCGCTCTCTCAGATTCTGGGCAGTCTTCCCTTTACAGAGCTCTATTCTTTCATCATTTCTTTACATATACATTAGTTATATCACATACTTACTTATAGCAATTAAAAAATCCAGCCGAGAAAGCCTGCCTTCTTCGTGCAGATGACTTTCCAGGCATGCTCTCCAGCACACACAGACTTTTTTTTTTTTTTTTTTAACAGTACTGGATATTGAAATGAGGGGCTTGCATGTGATGGACATGTGCCCCACCACTGTGCAACGGCCACACCTGTTTAGTGTGTTTGTTGTTTTAAGGCAGGATCTAGCTAATTTGCACAGACTGGTTTTGAACACTCTGTGAAGCCCAACCTGACCTTGAGTGTATATGACCCTCCTGCCTAGGCTTCTAGAGTACGTAGGATTATAAATTGGGCCACCAGGTCTGGCTCTTAATCCATTCTTAACAAAATTAGCTTTTTTTCTTTCACTAGCAATCTTTGTGCTATGTTACTCACAACCATAAAATCCTTCTCTCTGCCTTTCCTGCCTAGATTGTATTTATTTGAGTCTCTGGAATTACCCTTTCTAGATAGTTTTTAGATCCATCCCCAATTCTCCACATGAGACTATCTTTACTTTAGACATAGTCTTGATCAACTGCCCACATATTCCATATTTGCTGAAAATAATTCACCCTCAGGAACCAGAGCACCTTCCGAGCATAGTCAGGCACTTGCTGTGGTTCCCGGGGCAGGAGTGTGTGGTACCTGCATTTCTGATGTTGTTTGCCCATCCTTATACAGGAAAAGTAAGGCCTGTCCTAGCAGTGACCCTTTGTTCTGTGGCCCAGTCCTCAGAATAGCATTGCTTCGCTGAGGGCTATCATGTGGACAAGCCACAGCTTCCCTTCAGATTTATTCCAAAGATCCCTCTGAGAACATTGCGGTGCAGATGATCTCATCTTGCCTCAATAATGTCCCCAATCATCCCATATACAATCCAAATGAGTAATCAGGGGTTATGCAAATGAGACTTTATCATGCTCAGGACCTCTGGCATCCGTAAGGGTCCTTCATTCTCATTGAGTTGAGGCTAGCTATTATCCTAGTCTCCCGAGTGTGCAGCGGAACAATGTCCGTCTTTCTTCCATACACTGTAGAGTCCAGAACTGCACTCATTTTCCTTCTCTGTTGTTAGGATTCGATGCATCATTCATCTATAATCTGAGTTGCACAATAGCTGCAATCACCGTGTCACTGGCCCCTGAAATGAGTTCTTAGATTCAGCAATCACTGCACTATCAACATATATTAGGTGTAGTATCCAAGTCTTCTTTCTGTTGAGAATATTGCCGGTTTTCCTCCTACAGCACCATGGTGAGTGAGTGCTGAGTGGGATCATAGATGTCTAAATTAACTTCCCGTGCAGCGCTCTGTCCCATTGCTGCCTCCTCATTACATTGGCTGCATTTTACTAGGGACAAGCAGGAGCGCAGATGATCCCACACGTCATCAGAGCCCTTCTGATAAAGAAGAAGGTTTTATAAGTTAAAATATAATTATTTTTTGTTTTGGTTCATCTGATATTTACTACTCTATGTTGTTCCCATTATTCCAAAAACTAATTTTAAAAAGTATGTTTATGTTACATGTTTCAGAGAGATTCTGTTGTTTCTGCTGCTGTTTAGCCTATTTAATCTTGAACTTGTGTATTGCATCTATTTGTTAGATTTTAAAAGGATAAACACAAACATCTAAACCTTCATAAATTATAGTGGGGATACCTATTTTCAATTTGAGAAAGTGGTTATTTTAGTGGTGAGTTAAAACAATTCTCTAAAGGAATTCTTACTTATTCTTACTAAATTAACCACTTAGAAAAAACTTTACTTGGAAGAAAATTATTATGTAAATAATTATGTTCAGATACATAGGAGAACTTTTAAGAAGTACTCTAAAGAAGAGGCTTAAACAGTTTTCACCATTGCCACAAAATAATAATTGACCATTTTGAGTGTTCTGCACTAAGCCGATTGTAAAATGGTCTCTGTGGTAGTCTGAAACGAAAATACAGTGCACAGAGACTGTAATTGATGGCTATTCATTATCTGTGCCCCCACTGACTGGTTTTTGGTCATGGGTTATACCAGAAGAAACGTCATCTTTTATATATTTGTCTTCAACACAATGTGTAGTAAAGTTATCCTGTATTTGAAGAATTTTATACCATTGTGGAAATCAACTGCAGGTTACTACTATGGCAGAGGTTGGGAGCTCAGCCATGATGATGATTATTATTAATCTGTGTTAGAGTGACCTCATCACCCATATGCTATTACCCACAGTGAACGAGACATGGCTACTTTGCACTTTGCAAAAATGACTTTTAAGACACTGAGAGAGCCCCGTTTGGTTTGGTAACTGGAAGCTTGAGGACCGCTTGGTTTTAATACGCACGCAGAAAACAGCCCACTTGGTTTTAGTAAGCACGTCGAAAACAGCTGATTAAAAGCAGCCATAACCTCAGAGTCATCCAAAGGTGCACCACACCCCAGTTGTCAGTGCACTCCTGCAACGGCCCACCCGCTCGTTCATCAGAGCATCGGCTGGACAGTGGCTGCTCACTGCATCTAAGAGGCATGACCTCCTGTTCCTGTAGAAAACAGAATAAGCTTTAGAATAAAATCAGCATGGGTGAAGATGAAGAGAAAGATCTCATGGGGTAGGGATTCTTGAAGGGAAAAAAATAAAAATGTTCTAATGACCATTGTACAACTCTGTGTGTGTGTGTGTGTGTGTGTGTGCTGAACAAATGAATGAGCTATTCATGCATATTTTAAATAGGTGAGCTTTACAGTATAAGGATTTAATGGAGGGCTATTGGTGGTAGAAGATAACAATATTATAATGATATTGACCGTAGTATCACTGCCAATCACCTGGTGATGGGCAGTACTGAAGTTGTCAGCATCAGTTCATGAGGTAGTCCTGAGAACACCGGCCTCTAGGACCTGGAATTAGCATTCATGCTCCTGAACCTGCAACAGTGCTCAAACCCTATGGTAGGTCATCCTTCTCTATCTATGAGTTACAAAAAGTTACACATGTATCAAAAGAGCTGTAGTGCCCTTTGTTATAATAATGTATCACCTGTCACCTCCATACCCCTAGTAGTTAAGTGTATTAATTCCTAAAACCTGGAACACTTTTCTGTCTAACCACAGTGCAGCAATCAGCATGGAGAAAATGTCAGTATTGCTACTGTCCACTCCTCAGATCCCATCCAGGATTCGCCAGTGCTTCAGTCACTGGTAGCCTGTGGTGGTTTGAGTAAGAACGACCCCTACAGTAGTTCTGTCTTTGAATGCTTAGCCTCCAGGGAGTGGATCGCTTCAAAAGGATTAGAAGGAGTAGGAGGTGTGGCCTGGTTGGAGGAAGTGTGTCACCTGTGGTGGGCTTTGAGGTTTCAAAAGCCCATGCTAGGCCCAGTCTTGTTTCCCCCTCTGCCTATAGATTAAGATGTAGCTCCCAGCGTACATTCTATCACCTGCCAGCGTGCAGCCATGCTCCCTGCCATTGGAATAAGGGACTAAACCCCTGAAACTGTAGGCAAGACCCCAATTAAATACTTTTTCTTATCATGATGTCTCTGCACAGCAGTGGAACAGTGACCAAGACATGGTCTATGTCTAGTGTAGAACCCGGGGCTATTTCATTTTTCTTTAAACAGTTTCTCAATCTTTCCTTGACTATGCTTGACCCTGAGGGGGGGGGATCATTTTATAGTGCATTTTGGAGTCTCCCTCCATTTGGATCTATCCAATGTCTCTTCCTGATCAGCATCAGCTACTGTCATTATCAACAGTAGTATCTGCTTTGCAATCAGTCTTAGGCCTTGTTCTTCTCACTGCATCCTCTCTCAGATGTGAGAGTGTCCTTTCTACAGACATCCGTCATCTGTGGGCGTGGCCTTGTGGTGTGGTATGAGGAGTTGCCGTCTTGTTTGTATTTTTCTGCCCTCACCGTTTTTCCTCAGAGTTGTGGTTCCTTTCATGTAGCGTTACATGTAGAGGCTGCAGTCTCTTTGGGCCTGTTTGTGGCTGTCACAGTGTGACTTTTCCCAGGCCTCTCAGGATGTGCATGTGATCTTTATTTTTCTGCATATTGAAAATTGCAAGTGTCCACTAAAAGCTTCAAGTCTGAGCTCCTATGCTCCTTTCTTCCCTTCCAAGTTTATGACTCTTCTCTAGGTAAATGAGGGGCATACTTTCCACCATCCTTAATAGGGTTACTCTATGAATTTTGTTTTGTTTCTTTTATATAACAAGTCTCCTGTCTGAGCTGCTCTCCGTTCCTAGTGCGGATTCCTTTCTCCCTTCCCAACTTGGTCCTCAGCGCTGTAGTTGGGCTGTCTCCTGGCCACTGACTGCTTCTTACCCTGCGGTGTGCTATGCCCTTTCCACACCTGAGCCTCTCCTCACTCTACCTGGGCACCGGACCCTCTAGGTGGGGTTACCACCCTTGTATGCACTTGCTTTTCCCACTCAGGCTCAGGCGGGTCCCCACACCTGCCATGTCTGAAACACCAGGCCATTCAGCCTCTCTGTAGACGTCTTCCCTACCATGCTTGGGACTGCCCTATACTGGCCCAACATGTCCGTCCCCTTCCTGAAAATCTCTCGCTCCTCCTGAATATGGGTGGATTCTGACTCCACTGCATCTTAGGTGCCCTGTTTGGGCACATTTTGACTTCCCTTTTGCCTCAGATGTATATATATCCCTTGCTCTGTCACCCCCCCCCTCCCAAATGTCTTTAGAACTAAGTTACTCAGCAAAGGAAAGGGAAGTGAGGAAAGGATAAAGAGAAAGGAGAACACACACTTGTCTTAGCATGCCTTGTCTTTGTCACCTACTAGGCTGACACTTGTGGGTGAAGGGGCCACATTTCCCTCCACCCTTTTCTCATCTCCTAAGAGTATCTGACACAAAGGAGGAACTCAGTAAATACTTACTAACTAAGCATCAGCCAGGCAGTAAGAACTTAACATAATCCCAGACTTCACCAGAGAAATCTTTTGACCTTCATTGCCATCGAGGATAGGTATCGGCAGGAGAGTGGCCAGCTGTCCCCCAAAGAGGATGTGCTTGTAAAGGAATGGAGCAAAGGGACCCATCACCGTACAGCCCGGATGGAGCCTTCGACGGATGGCGTGCTGATCATGGGAACAAATCTGTGGATTTATTTTCAAGTCATAAGTTTGAGAATAGCGACATAAAATGCACAGTGCTTACCTCTTAGATCAGGAATACGCCCTATTTGAGAAGCGCAGTTGAGTACATTAGCTTCTATATATGCTCAGTTTTATAGCCATTCCCAAAAGTGATTATAGAAAATGATGCCCCGAGAAGTGTTATATCACAATAGCCAATCAGGGGCAGGGATTATAGCAAGAGACCCAGTCAAGGTAAGGAGTCCTCTAATTTTGAGGCTCCTGCTCTTAGCTATTGCTATTGGCAGGAACTAACTTTCATTTGCTTGTCTCCTTCCTGAGAATTTTGTTCATCTCTCCAAGATTAACAACTACTCAAGATCACCTATATAGTTTATGGGTAAAAATGAAAATATACAGCTACTTACCCAAAAAGTTCTTAAAAAGGAAAGCAAAAGGAAGGAAGAGGAGGAGGGAGGGAGGGAGGAAAAGAAAAAGATGTTGTCCTTTAATACTTGTGCACTGTAGCATTTTTTTCTTTCTTTCTTCTCTCTTTAGTCTTATGGCATTTTTATTTTCTGTGTGGTTTTGCCTTTCCTCAGACAGGTAAGCATAACTGGCATTTTGAATCTTTGTGTCTCCAGGATCACTTATGGCTGGGAGAACAGGAATATGAACACACACTGCCTCCTACCTGTGATGGTTCTCCTCCCCCCTCCTACCTGTGATGGTTCTCCTCCCCCCTCCTACCTGTGATGGTTCTCCTCCCCCTCCTACCTGTGATG
>NC_034590.1:169065042-169093972 GCF_900095145.1 Mus pahari
TCTCCTCCCCCCTCCTACCTGTAATGATTCTCCTCCCCCTCCTACCTGTGATGGTTCTCCTCCCCTCCTACCTGTGATGGCTCTCCTCCCCCCTCTTACCTGTGATGGTTCTCCTCCTGGCATGGGAGGTGAAGGCAAGGGGATTGCCATGAATTTGAGAGGGGTCTAGAATCTGGACTGAGTTCCCAGCCAGCAGAAACTGCATAGTAAAATCCTGTTTGATAAACCAAAAAGGGGAGAGTCCCTACATCTATTCTCATTCTCATTCTCTCTCTCTCTCTCTCTCTCTCTCTCTCTCTCCTTTCTCTCATGTGTATGGGAGGGGGAGTGCTGGTATCCATCAGGTACTGACAAACCCTATGACAAAGCAAAAGCTAGGTTTTTATAGATAAAATTATATTTCATTCACCTTATGAATAGCTACCATTAGGAACACAAATACTGGGGGGATATGGGGAAAAAGGAACTCTTACACACTGCTAATAGGAATATAAATTCATACAGACAGTGTGGGAATCAGTATGCTAAAAACAGAACTGCTACTCAGTCCAGCTTTACCAAATATATTCCATATATGGCAGGGATACCTGCACCCCCACATTTTCTACAGTACCAACTTCAGCAGTCATGGAGAAATTTACCTAGTTATCTACCAGCCGGTGGATGAATAACAGAGTGCATGCACAATGTTCTTGTACTGAGCTACGAAACACACTGAGATTGTTGTTGTTTGTCAGAAATGGACAGAATATGTTTGTTAAGTGACATATGCTAGACTCAGGAAGAAATATCACGATTTCTCTATTATGTCGATTATAGAATTTATGTATACATTAAATCATTTTTATAAAATGATGGAACAGACAAGACTGGCTGGACAAAGGATGGAGAGAGATTATCAACAATGGAGAGGGCACATGAGATGGGAATAAGGGGTCTTTATTCTTGAAACCTTACTCTTAAGCCTCAGCCAGCAGGTCTTCTCTCTGAAGTGTTTCTTCCTCCATCTTACTGGGATTTCTTACCTGGCCTCAGTTTATACAAGGTCACATGGAATAAAAAGCAGGGAGTCAGAGATGCCTTCTCACTAGTCTTTACATTCGTTGTATACCTAATAAACACTAAATGCTCATTTGTTGAACTCAGTAGTAATGAAATTAATATTTTAATTGAAGTGGTATCAACATTTGAAATAATGCACTTGGAAAAATGAAATTATTGAATTAAAATTATTTGAATGAATAGTGTTCTCGCTTTCTCCTTTTGCCCCAAGTTCTTCATGAGGAAGCAGAACAACATGGGGGCTGTGGTACTGCCAGGTGGGAATGCCAGGTAACACTAACTCAGCGTTGGGGCTCCTGTACATCCTCATGGTTTCCCAGCCTGGTCCTTCCGGATCAGGCACCAATTCTTCAAGTGTGCCTGAAGTCAGTGCCACTCTCCCAGAAGTCAGTCGGAACCAGTTTGAGGTCTGAGAATTGCCCCCATCAGTTTTTAAGTTAGGGAAACTGCCAGTAGGTGGCGCCAAACTTCATCCCAGGACGGGTAGAACTGCATCCAAAAGCCCCTGAACCCAGATGGAAGCTGCTAGGCTTAGCTCGGTCATTTCTGACTTGGAGTAGTGGAACCCTACATTCTACACAGCCGAACTTTCTGGGGGGACTGTTATGGCAGCGACTCGGTGTGCCATTTTCCAAGCTCCCATTGTAGATGGATCAGGTACCCATCGCCAGCTTTGTCTCTGATGCTCACAGTACCCTGGAAGGCAACAGGACCCGATGTTAATCTCTGGTTTCCCAGAATGTGATATTAAGAGAATCATCTCCTCCCCAGCCTGGGAGTTCCAGCCCCAGAGTTCCAGCCACTAGGACTGAATCCAGTCCTCCTGCCTCTTAATACCCGTGCTTTGTTCATAAATCCACTGTACTTCTGAGTGGTCAGTCAAAGGAGGAGTTAGAGAGTGGAGAGGGACAAGAAGGGACTGTAACTGCAATAGCGAGCCCTTCCCTCTGTCCCATAGTTGCCGCTCTGCTCGGGATAGAAATGCTTGGAGCTTGTGCTGCCATTGCCCTTCCGTCCCTGACTGTCCCCACACTAGAGCCTTGGCAAGTACCAAAACAAACAAACAAATGAACCAGTGTTTCTTGTTCAAGTGACTGAGTCTCTGGCATTATTATTATAATATTTTTCTCTGTATAGGAGCAACCAAAAAGTCTTTAGCTCAGTAAGACCTGTACCCAGAGGTAGGCTCACACGAACATTTTCCAGTACTAGGCGGTCCCTTCTCCCTGGTAACTGTAGCTCCTCTCTTGCTGGTTTGTGGCTGGCCTCTGATAGCCTTGTCCTGTATAAGTTTGACGATTCCCTGTTGTGACCATGAGGACGTCTGAGTTCTCTAGAAACTACTGTTTTCCATACTGCAGTTCTACCCACTTGAAAAACCTGAAGGAGAGTCAGAGTGACTAGACAGGGAGGGAAGAAGTGAGGAAGGATGGTGGAGACAAGTCTAAGGAAGACAGACATAAAGCCCTAGAGCAGAAGGTTCTGGAACGCCAGTGCATTGTCCTGTTCCGCCTGCGTGTAATAAGCCATTCTGCCCTTACTTGCCATACGGATACTGGAGCACCACTATGTGATTATGCTTGAACTGCAAATCACATTCTAACCAGTTTTTGCATTTCTGAACTCCTTAATTGTTTAATTTGTGGATAAAGGATCTTTTTCTTAGATTATATTGGTTAAGAACCAGAATTACCCACATCCACACAGCCTCCTGTCTACATGAACATAACCTTATTATTTGACTGTCTTGTGTGCAGGATCTTACGGTTCCAGGAAACTCTGCACCACAAAGATGAAATCACTGAGCTGGTTAGTTCTTATCAACAAAGCCAGACAAAAGAGAGGCACGTGGAGGGATTCCCTCCATCAGCTTGGCTTATCTATGGGACATTTTTTTTTTTTGAATTGATGTGGAAGGACCCAGCCCACTATGGGCACTGACAGCCGTGGGCAGGTGGTCCTGGGCTTATAAGAAGCCAGGATGAGCAGACCTGTGAGTAGCATCTTCCCATGGCCTCTGCTTCGGATCTTGTCTCCAGATTCCTGTCTTAAGTTCCTACCTTGACTTAGAATTTCTGATAGGCTGTAAGCTACAAAACAATATAAATTCTTGTCTCTGAAAGTTGCTTTTGGTCACAGTTTTTGTTACAGCAATAGCAGACTTAGATGTTGACCAACACTTCCTCACTTCCTTCAGGAACTTTCTGAAAATGCATCCAGAGGGGCACTGAGAGGTCTGCCATGCAATAGTCCACATAGTGGTCCCCGCATAGTGGCTGGGGACCCTCTGGTGTCTAGCATTTATATCAAGGACCACACCTTCTTTGCCCACCAACCAAATTAACAGATGTTAACTTCACTAACTCCAATCAGATCCGTCTCTCCTGCAATAGCAGCCAACATCCTTGCCTCTCAGATCGCACCATTGACTGCTGTCTTCAGAGACAGTTTAGGGTGTATGTCATGGAAGCAGCCTCTTGTGGGATGGTGCACAGAGAACAGACTTGGTCCTCTCATTGAGTTTTCTTTTTAAAATACAAGACCCAAAGCTGATTTTATTCAGTTTGGAAAGAGTCGCCATTCCACATGGAAATGACTGGAGCCATTTTCTCTCTGTTTCATGACATGGGGGATAACCTAAAGGTCTGATTTTGTATTCGAAATAGAACCTGGGAACTTTTATCTTATGCGATCTATGAGTTTATCATGATTTTTCTTTAGAAAGAAAGCATGCTATCCAAATATTACAACAGAATCGGGGATGGAAAAAAGAATTAGTCATTTTTATCAGAGAAATCTTAGTGGAAAAATTATAAAATCATTATAAATATAATTTATCTGAAGTTATATTTTAAAATTACATTATTTTCTCTCTGGCATCGAGGCTCCTGAAATTCACATTAAAATATGTTGGTGAACAGTTCTCATTCTCTAGAAGTACCTTTTAAAAACAGCAATATTTCATAAGAACAGCATAAAATGAAAATAATTGACTGTCTCTTGCCGCGTGGGACTCGGCTTTTAATCTAAATAGATATGAAACATAATGACATTTTTCTATATGAGACATTTGTAGACTTAAGAGAAATTAAGTCACAAGACTCTAAGGCCAGTTCATAAATCAGCAAATCAGATAAATGGGTAAAACTTTCTCAGAACACTATCCAGGGATTCCGAATTCCTTTGCAATTTGTTACCAATTCTGTGTATCCTTTTAGAGAAGGTTCATCTCCTATTGAATGTTTGGCAAAAAGATTATGGGAAATTAGAATTTGTAAGAGCCTGTGACATTTATGCCATTTTTGATTTAACAATTTAAAAGACTTGTTCAAAAATTGCCCCTGATTTTCAGTTTCTTTGTAGTTTACTAAAATGTTGCTGCCACCGGGAGATCATAAAACCGCAGCAGCGACGCTGCCACGCCACCATTAAGGCCATACAGAAAAGCAAAATGTTGCAGCTAAAAGTATTTTTAATGACTTGAAATTGCTTAGAGTGCTTTTAGAAGTAAAAGGGGCGCTGATTTATTTAGCTGGTACACTTACCTAAATTAATTTGGCAGGATTACTTTGGTCCTGATCCTCATACAATAAAATTTATATGTTAATATTTTTAAATGATGCATCATTTTTCCTGATGGATATAATATATTGCAATGACTCAAATCTACCAGCAGTCATTTGAGAAAGAGGTGAATTAACCCATCACTGAGATATGAATAAAGGCTTCATTTTTACATAGACTGCATTTGTGGTTTTGTGTGACCTTACAGAAAAATATGTCACTAGGTGAACACTAATGAGAACAAATACCAGCCCATTATTAGTTCCTCTTGACAAGAATTTCTAAAGAAATACAGTAGGAGGGTTTTTTGCATAATCTTGTCTTAGTGCTTTTGCATATTTTTAACAAATGATTTTTAGAAGTCTTTCCGATTTGTCATATTCTTTACTATGGATTGGATGTTAATGAAATTATTTTGTAGGAGTTAGGTTTGTATTCCAAATGAAACCCTTCCATAGTGCGGTGTTAAAAGGGTGTTCTAATGCAGGGATATGCAGGTAGCCATAATGAGTGAGAGCAGAGGTCATAAATGTAAAACAAAGCCAGGAGGGGTGAATAAAAAGGAGGGAAGGAAGGGGGGAAATGATGTCGTTATATGAGAAGGAGGGAAGGAAGGAAGGGGGGAGGAAATGACATCATTATATGAGAAGGAGGGAAGGAAAGGGAAATGAGGTCATTATATGAGAAGGAGGGATGGAAGGGGGAAAATGACATCATTATATGAGAAGGAGGGAAGGAAAAGGGAAATGAGGTCATTATATGAGAAGGAGGGAAGGAAGGGGGAAATGACATCATTATATGAGAAGGAGGGAAGGAAAAGGAAAATGAGGTCATTATATGAGATGGAGGGACGGAAGGGGAAATGACATCATTATATTAAGACCTCAAAAATTAAAAATACAATAAAAAATACAAATAACACACAAAATAACCTGTTCAGTAGGATATATAAGCAACTGTACAATTGTATTAAACAAACTTTGGGACTTGTTTTAATGTAAAAAAAAATTAAAAAAAACTAAAGAAGCAAAGTCATATTAAAATAACATACCATCATGCAGAATTGTGCTAAATCTCAGAAACTCTACCTCTTATATTAGCTCTGGGGTGTAAGATATCTTCTTACATCGACATTTTCCTGATCCTCTGACCACAGTTGTTAAAAATCTTTATTTTTTTTTAAGATTTATTTATTTCTTATATGTAAATACACTGTAGCTGTCTTCAGACACTCCAGAAGAGGGCATCAGATCTCATTACAGATGGTTGTGAGACACCAGGTGGTTGCTGGGGTTTGAACTCAGAACCTTTTGAAGAGCACTCAGTGCTCTTAACCTCTGAGCCATCTCTCCAGCCCCTGTTAAAATCTTTTTAGAAAGAATCTGACAGATTTACTCTTAATTTCTCTTTGTTTTTAACTCTGTGCCTTTTAAAATGATCATCTGGAGACGCATTGTATTCTGCTGCTGTGATTTTGTTTAATTGGAAGTTTTCATTGTAAATATTAGAAAAAATAATATTATGAACATATTACATTTTAATAATTTTATTATCACTAACATATTTAAAATTTAAAAGCTTAAATTGAGATAATTTTACAATTTCTAGCCAAATGTTAACATTCTGTCCATCCTCACAACTTTAGTCTTTTTATTTCTTTATATGTAAATGTATATAGTATGTGTAGTATTTTTACATATATTAAACACTCAAATCACAGGGGGAAAAGAAACATTAACTATAGTTACAAACATATAAATATATTTTCCAACTGGAAATCCTATCAGAACACATGATGTATTCTGTCCCCATCACGTGCTTTCCTACAGGTGTGAAGATGTTCTTGTTACTTAGGGGCGTGGCCTGAACAATAGAGGGAAAGATCCTAAGAGCAGCCTTTAAACTAAATGCAGGGCTTTAGCTTGTGAGCTGACTTGTGATTCTGGGTTCTGTGGTGACTGCTCTGCCTTGTCACCATTGTTTATTTAACTAACACCTTCCCAGGACAAAAACCCTTGAATACAAAGTATCTGAATCTAAACTGGTGTGGCCTCAATGTTTGTACACACCCTAGTCATCTCATGCTGGAATCCTAACCCTCAATGCTAAAAGCATCCAGATCTGGGGAGTCTGGGAGGGGAGTGGTCAGGGTCAGGAGGAGGATGCCCCACGGAAGGCTTGGTTCCTTTCTAAAAGGAACGCAATGAGCAGAAGGCCACCAGCAAACCAGGAAGAGTACTCTCACCACACACACATCTACTGCACCATGGGCATAATCTCCCCATCTGTAAGAAATAAATGTTTGCTTTTATTTAACATTTGTGTGAGCCCAAACGACTGAACCTGATGCATATCACAAACAGCAACAAGGCACAGGAACCTCAAAACGAAAGCTGGGGCTTTCTATTAGACTGAACTATTGTGTAATAGGGGTAAGTCTCCCATGCTCCATTGTCTTTGTCAGGGTTTCTATTCCTGCACAAAAAAACATGACCAAGAAGCAAGTTGCTTATACTCCCACATTCTTGTTCATCACCAAAGGAAGTCAGGACTGGAACTCACACAGGGCAGGAACCTGGAGACAGGAACTGATGAAGAGGCCATTGGGGGTGCTGCTTGTTGTCTTGCTTCCCCTGGCTTGCTCAGCTTGCTTTCTTATAGAACCCAGAACCATCAGCCCAGGGATGGCACTACCCACAATGGACTGGGCCCTCCCCTCTTGATCACTAATTAAGAAAATGCCTTGCAGCTGGATCTCATGGAGGCATTTCCTCAAGGGAGGCTCCTTTCTCTGTGATAACTCCAGCTTGTGTCAAGTTGACACACAAAACCAGCCAGTACATCCATATTTCCTTCCAATATGAAATATGTTAAACTTGTAAGGATATTGATGTTAGAACAGTCTTTAATATACAACGAATGTGTTCTCTACAACTTCTTGAGACTACATCCCCATTGGTTTTATGTTGGTTTAAAGGTTAGTCTATAAAAAGTGTAAGTCCAGAGAATAATTATAAAGATGGATTTCCCTGGCTTCCTAGGAATATGCAAAAATATAGTAAATCTTTTTCAAGGGGACCTGTTCCAAACCTAGGTGTTCTTATGAATGGCAAGAACAGATGCGCCTCGGTTGCATTAGCAGCTGTGCAGGGCGGCCTCCACTACAGTCACATCATCACCCCATTGTCTTGACTGTAAAAGCTTTGCCAGTCCCAACAGAGCATGCTCTGGTGCTGTCCTTCAATGGTTCCATCACCAAGGAAATGAACTGGGCCAGTTTTAATATGATACACATTTTAGAGAGGACCACAAATCTTTCTTCTGTGCCATGGTATTGTCCACATCCAGGAATCTATCTCCTTTCCCTTCCTCCCTCCTCTCCTTCCCTCCCCCCTCTCTTTCCCTCCCTCCCTCCCTCCCTCTCCTTCCCTCCCCCTCTCTTTCCCTCTCTCCCTCCCTCTCCTTCCCTCCCCCTCTCTTTCCCTCCCTCCCTCCCTCTCCTTCCCTCCCCCTCTCTTTCCCTCCCTCCCTCCCTCTCCTTCCCTCCCCCTCTCTTTCCTTCCCTCCCCCTCTCTTTCCCTCCCTCCCTCCCTCTCCTTCCCTCCCACCCTTGTCCCTGTATTTCTGTAAGATAAGACCTCATAAGCATATGAAACAACAGCCAGGTGCCTCAGAGAATCACTCACGTTTTAGCCCTCTTAGGTCAGGCTTCTGCCCATCTGTATTTCTCACCATCTGTTCCACTCCATTTCAGAGTCACCTGCTTGACTCTGTTGTGCCATGAGTTTGACAGGAGAGTGTCAGGCAGTTTGTAATCCGACAGACCCCAAGCAGCTTTCCTTTGACAGGGTCCTAAGGTGTGTCTGGGGAGGGGAGCCTCATGATACAGGTACACTCAAGCATCTTCAGCAACTTGCACACATGCCTGACATGGCTGTCAGGAACTTTTAATAACTAATTGTGAAATCGTCGCAATAATAACCTTACATCACACGATAGAACCACTGTAGAATACGTTTTCTTGTTCAGAAATTATGTGCATTTTCCCAGCTTGATATCCACTTACCTAACACTTCATGCTGCAGAAAACGATAAATTATCCAGTGTGATCCGGAGCCATCAGACACATTTAAAAGTTTTATTGCACAGTATTTTAAAGTTTACTAACCATTATATAAAATTAATAAGATAGTTTATACAGCTTCTTGCTTTACTGACTGCGGGTAATAACCTGTGGATGGGTAGAATGTGACTAATAGCTTTTAAGAGAAACTTAACTTCAGTAGTGTAGTGTGCTGTTTTTTGTATTCTTCTAACTTCTGAAGTCTTAGGAGGAACAATCAGACACCAAGTTGCTCTCTTTACTAAACATTTCATGGAGAATTTTCTTAAGTGAAGATGAGGGTTTTAGTGCCTGTCCCCCCCCCCCAACAGACTATTGAGGTAGAAATTCCATTTCAAGAGTCAGTCAGCTTTGTTTAGTTCTGTATTTTTAGCATCCTGAGCTATGGAAGCAGCTTCGCTCTAATTAATAACCGTAGGACGAGGCAGTTCCACTGCTGCTTTTCTATTAGCTGCAGTTTCCTGTAGGAAATTAATAAAATAAAAGGGGGTGGGCAGCAAGAATAAATAATGCTACAGTCTCAGGCCACGCAGACTCCTCAGAATAGAATTCACTGCACAGCATTTGTTAAAAAGAAACCCAACAGAGTAAGAGAAGATTTTGTAAAGTTTCTCAAATCTTTTCTCCTTTTGTTAAAAATACATTTTTACATAATATATTCTAATTACCATTTCCCCTTCCTCTACTCATCCCCCACCGGATCTCGTCCTCCTCGGTCTGGACCCACCCCCTTCTGTCTCTACTTAGCAAACAGTCTTCTAAGGGATACTAATAATAAGGTAAAATATAGTAATATTGAAAACTAACTCATCAGAATTGGACAAAACAAACAGAGTTTGGAAAGCAGCCCAAGAGAATGTGGGGGAAAAAAAAAGACTCATATATTCACACACACAGGAATCCCATAATAGTACTAAACTGGAAGCCATAATATATATGCAAAGGATCAGTAGGATAACAAGAGAGAATATAATATATATGCATGTATGTATATAATAAAAATAGTGAGATTCAGAAGGAAGGAAAGGAAGGGAGGAAGAGAGGGAGGGAGGGAGGGAGGGAAGGAAGGAAGGAGGAAAGGCCCTGACATGACATATGAGACCATGAATCTTCAAAGGTGCCATTGAGTTTGGTTTCTGTTGGCCATTTACTGCTGGGTGCGCAGTCTACCCTTGAGTAGTTTGTTTCTCCCAAAGTTTGCCTTGAAGGAAACTAAATTTTTGTTTGCAAGTAGTCACCGGCTGGACATTGCTTCTGGATTAGAGGTTTCTCCCATCAGTTAGCTGAAGGACCCCGTCTGATGTAGACCTGTGCAGGCCCTGTGCATGCTGCCTCCGTCTCTGTGTGCAACAATCCTGTTCTTTTTAGAGGTTCTTGTTTTCGTGGTATCTCCAAACCTCTGGCTCTATACTCTTTCCACCTCCTCTTTGGTAGGGTTCCCCAAGCCTGGGGAGGGAGTGGATGGAGACCTCTGTAGCTCGGCTTAAGCTACTTCATTGGTTCTTCTTCCATCCATGGACAGTGTTATTCTGAAGTGGTTTGAGCCAAAACACTCCTCTCATTCCAGATCAGAGAGGGAAATGTTTCGTCTGTTCTTAACAGGTCAAACAAATTTTCCTAAGATATATTTATATTTTGAAAATTCTCTATTCTTAACACTGCTAAGAATTTTTACCAGGAATAAATGTTAAATTTTGTCAACACATTTGAGATTACCTTATAGCTTAAGTTTCTGATTTGCCACAATGACAAATTAAATTGGATGGTTTTTGCAGATTCAAACTGGAATTGCCTTTCTAGGGTTAAAATCATGTGAACATGATCATGAAATATAAAACATACTGTTTTATATTTATGGCCAAATTCAGTTTGATAATTTTTGTTTGCAGTTGTATTTATACAGTATGTTGTCTTGGAGTTATTATGTCATATCTTGGTGACATTCCAGCATCAGACTAATAATGGCTTCATAAAATGATAGGGACCTGTTACCTTCTCGTGTGTTTCCTGAAGAGTTTGTGCAGAATATTAGTGTTGTCTCACCTTCAGAGCTCCAAGAATCCCAGCAAAACCATCCAATTCTTGGACTTCTTAGTGGAATATTTTTAAATAAAACCCTTTTTCTGTTTTGTATTTTTTACAAAAGAAAGAAAGAAAGAAAGAAAGAAAGAAAGAAAGAAAGAAAGAAAGAAAGAAAGAGCCTTATAAAGCAATTAAATGGCAGTTATGAAAGTAATATATTATTGAAAAAATCCTTAACAATAATAGAAACATGTACATTAGTTCTTGATATTAAATGATAGATGTTTATGATAGATAGATAGATAGATAGATAGATAGATAGATAGATAGATAGATAGATAGATAGACAAACAGATAGAGGACAGACATATAAATAGATCTGCCAACGCTTATGCAACTTGCTCTCTTAGCATACATGTGCTTTTTGTCTCTCTCCTGCTCCTTTGGTCGTGTGTACATTTTGGAAGCATCATTTTATCCAAGTTGTCAAATATCATTGTCATTCCTTCACAGTTCTTTACTGTTCAAATTATTACAACTACTGTGCTCTACACCTCGAAGGTTATGGTGATATCTGTTATTCCATTCCTGCCATGTGTCATCTGTTTTTAACACCTTGACCAGTTTATCAAGTGTGATATTTTCTAAGAAACAAGTTATGTGGGCTCTGCTTTTTAAATTTTGTATAAATTCATGTTTGTGTCTTTAATGCTGTGTCCTCTCTAGTTGGTCTAATGAGCTATTTATTTACTGTTGTCATAGGGAAACTTAAGTGTTGATTCAAGAATATTCTTGCTTAGTATAAGCCTTTGGCACTCTAACTTTCCCTTTGCACACTTCCTACCTATATTACTCACATTTTAATTTGAGATGTTTTTATTGAATTCAATAATTTTTTTGACTTTTTATAAATAGCTACTTGATCCTTAAGTTACTATGCAGTGTGAGTTTCTTAAATTTCTATACATTTAGTGTTTTGTTTTTAAAAACCCTTCATTTATTTTTACTAGCTTGTTTCTTTTATGGTAAGAGAATATTTCTATATGATTTCCATTTCTTTAAATATCTTGAGCCTGCTTTTTGACAGAAAACATTGTCTATATTGGTCATAATCCCTTTACCCTTGAGTCCAATGAATCTCATGCTTATGTACAGATTTATAGTTGTCAATTAAGTCAACTTATTTATGTCACTAAACTGTCTTGTATCCATAGTTCTGTATTCTCGTGAGTCTTAGTGTGAGAGAACTGTTGATGTCCCCAATAACCAGTGCTCTTATCTTTCCCCCTTTGGATTCTATCGAGGGTGGTTTCATCTAATCTGAAGCTCAGTTTGATACTGTTATATTTTCATGATTACTTCTTTGTCATGTTATTGCTCTCTTGTTATTAATATTCATTGATATAACATCTACTTAATGCTGTTGCTATTTATGTAGTCATTACAACTTTTTCTTTTCTTTTTTACTTTCGATTTGCCCGATCACAAAACTAGGTCTAGATAAAGAGTAATTTCAGATGGTCAAAACTAGAGAGAGGGAGTGTTGGGATGCTGTCTTGACCAAAACAACTTTGGGGGGGCAGTTTATTTGGCTTATGTTTATGCATCACTGTTCATCCCTGAGGAAGTCAGGGACAGGAACTCAAACAGCGCAAGAACCCAGTGGCAAGAATGGATACCAAAGCCAATGAGGAGTGCTGCTTACTGGCTTGTTCCCCATGGCTTGCTCTGCTTGCTTCTAATAAAACCAGGACCTCCAGCCCAGAGGTGGCACCATCCACACTGGGCCGGGTCTTTCCACATCAATCACCAATTAAGAAAATGTTCTATAGGCTTGCCTACAGAATGATCTTATAGAGCCATTTTTTCCCTTCTCTCAGATGACTTCAACTATGTTGACATAAGACTCTGTAGCACAAGGACCTATGTTCATATCCCCAAACCAATATAAAAAGATGGTTGTGGGCATGCTCCTGTAATCCCCATGCTGGCAAGTCCAAGGCAGGAGTGAGCATCCCTCAGGCTTGCTGGACAGTCTCTTAGAATGAGTGAATTCCAGGTTCAGTGAAACATCTGTATCAAAAAGTAAAGTGGTGTGCAATTGAGAAAAACATCAATGTAGACCTCTGGCTTCTTTATGTACATGATCACATCTATATGCAGACCCCACACACATGCACATACAAGAACATGTAAGCACACATGCAAAAGCAAAAATAGGGAGATACGTCAGTCATAAATTCAGTTACTTGTTACCTTCCTAAACTGTGTCAGCTCAATAACAGGTGGAGCCTGATTGCTTAGTACTTAGCATTGGACCAGTGGCAAAATGCCCTCATATAATGAAGTCTTTAAGAAGAAGCAAACAATCATTGCTAACATCTTGATATATAACTTCTAAGATTCTGCATGGGGGTGGGAATGTATGTGTGTGTGCCTACATGCATGTGATTTGTTTATTGTGGTTAAATCTCCATGACTTGAAATGCATCATCTTGTTTCCAAGAGTAAAGAACAGTGGATACAACCACAGTGCTGCAATCCATTGCTCCAGATTTCTTTAATTCCCATTTCCATGGGCTTGCTTTTTTCACTTTTTTCTTTCTCATATGACTATGCATTTGTATTTACTGTGGATTGTCTTTTGTGTTTTTATCCAAGAGAACTGTCTTTATCTTTTGATTTATACATTGAGATAATTCATTTAAATGTAACAAATATGGTTTGGTTACAATCTACTATGTTATTATTTATTTATAAAGTGGTTCAGGGTTCCTGCTCTATGTCCCCAGTCTCTTATTTTACTCAGCATTTCTTTCTTCATCACTGTGTATACTAAGTTTATTCAATTTCACCAGCAGGTCAAATTGTCACAGCATCCTGACATTTCTATGCTGTCTGTCTTCCAACTTAAATTTCTAATGTTGACACCAAACTGATGGTCTTTCTGCTTTTAGTGAGAACACACTCATCCAAGAGCCCTTCATTGTATTTTACATCTAAGATGTGCACCTTTGTACCTTGACTTCACCTATCTAGGGCCAGTGATCTTATTGTGTATTGTCTGGTTTAAGCCCCTTGAAGAGAGGGAGAAGGCAAGGGAGAGGGAGAGGGACAAAGAGTTATATATTATGGTAGAATTCCTAGACAGGTTGCTAGGGCAGTCTCCCCTCCCCCCCCCAATTCTGCTACACTGTTGCAGCCAATACAAGGACATTCTGCTACACTGTTGCAGCCAATGCAAGGACACACTGCTACACTGTTACAGCCAGTGCAAGGACACTCTGCTACAATGTTGCAGGCAGCTCCCCACCCCCACCCCCACTCTGCACTACTGTAGCCTTTATTCAAACTAGCATTATCTCAGTTAATCTTCCAGATCTTACATATAGCCTGTCAAATTATAAGTTTGTGTTTTGTTTCCTAGTGTTTTGGAAACAAAATCCTAAAGGAAGACTGGCTTTCAAACATAATTATCAAACAGCACATTGGGTTGCCACAACAGAAAGTGAGTTAGTGAAAAAGTGTGGTTTTCCCCAGTAGTTGCCTGCACGGAATCTCTGGCGGAGCACCCATCTGACTTTGCTCTGTTGCAATAGGGTACCCTTGCCTGGGCCCTCACAAAACACCTTCTATATTTGTTTAAGTTACTACAACATACAGATACCTGAGGAACAGTATACAGTTTTCACAAAATGTTTCAAACAAATAGATATTAATGAAATCATGTCTTTTCTCTATAGACAACGTAATTATAGCAATCATTTAAAATATTGTTTTAAATGAGTTTTATTCAGATATTCATAAAATTCATAGAATTGTATCCACAAAAGAATATTCCTTGGCAACTAAGGGAAACCTTGTGAGACGGATATTTATTCATTTGACATAATCGCTATACCGTGTTTGCTTTATGTTAGTGATATCAACGTACTAGTATGTTTTATAAAAGAAGAATAAAATTGTCTTGTTTAAAAGTGAATATTTAGGTAAAAATCTAGATCACTTTCTGGCATTATATAAACATCAGATCAAATAACTGAATGATTTAATTATTAAACCTTCAAATTTTCTAAGGAGCAAACATGAAAGTAAAATTTGTAAATCAGTTAATATTTCAGAATCCTGCATAAGTTATCATAATTATCCATACAGGAGAGGATACCATGGTTATGTGATCGGCAGTGGTAATTTTCCTTTTCTTCAAATATGGTTTTAATCAAAGACATTTCTCAAAAATTGTCATTGTCTAAAATCAGACTGTTAGTTCCTTAATAAGATCCTACATAGTTGTTTTAATCATTTTTATATGGGCCCACTGAAAACGATTTGAGGGTAAGAGTGTTGAAATAGACTTTTTAATTGAAGTCTTCATTTTTCTATCTTTTGTGTTTACCTAGAAAAATTAAATCCCTTCTAACATAAGAGACAAGAGGAAAAAAAAATCTATGAAGATTTCCCATGGACCAAGTTAAGACTTGGCATTAAGTAAGCACACTTGTCCACAAACTCTCTGCTGCCGTTTATCTCTTTTAGTAGTTAAATTCCCAGGCATACACCCATGACAACCTGTGACGGACTCTTTCCTTCAGTACAGACTTTAGCTTTGGCTTCCACTCTATGCGTCTTTTCCCTCTTAATCTGTAGTAACACATACATGAGCTTATCTGGGCTCTAACGAAACTCCTGCATGTCCTTGCCTGCGGCTTCATCAGAGAGGGGCTATTTTATAACTAGTTCTGAAAGAAAATGCTGTGTTCATTACACAGCCCCCATCTCCACTCACTCCCCCACTCACTCCCCCGTAGCTGCTCCTTGAGTCTCTGGAAATTGCCTTCCGTCTTATTGCTGCCCAAGGCTTCTAAGTGCTTGTTTAGAAACAAATTTTAAGTCCAGCTAAAGTGCAAGATTTATTTGATTTAAAAAAAATTTTTCTTTTGACCATGTGCCAGTCCTTTACTTCAGTTTCTGTGAACAAAGGCCCAAACCATAAGGCCGAAATTTGGGCGCGGGGGGGGGGGGAGTATCGGGCTTTTGTTTGGACTGAGATGTCACAATCTGCCTCGTGTCTTGTCTGTTACCTTTCCTTACACCGGGTTCAGCTCGATGGCAGGTGGAGCCTGTTTGTTTCGTACCTAGCATTGGATGTGGTGAGGTGCCCTCATTTCATGAAGTCTTTAATGGTCTATTCTACCAACCATACATTAGTCTGCTTTCTGTTTTCAGGAAAGTCTAGCAATTTGAAGTAGTTAACGCAAGACGGTGGCACTTCAGTTAGATACCCCCAGTCTGATGGCTCTCACGCTGTAGTGTTCCGGAGTGGTTTATTAAAGCCACTTGATTTTCCTCATATCCCAATTGGCAGTGGACTGTTCCTACCTCTATGTGTCTTACTTGTCTTGGCTGTAGCATTTTATACTACTGGTAGCTCTCACACCATGCCATCCACTAGTGTCTGTTACAGACAGCGGAGAACCTTCCCTACCACTTCTGTACCCTTTGTCCTTAGCGTAAGTACTGCACACACTCAGAGTTAACAACGCGCTTTTGACTCTCTTGCCTTCCTTTGCACTATGTCACTTGTTCGGTTGACTCTCTGGTCCTAAACCCTATACCCTGCCAGTATAGAAGCTATCATGTAGCCCTGACAGAATTTAGTTAGTTCCTGAAACATGAGATTCATGTTCTTCTTCACCATATCAGTGTCAGATGTCATCTCTATGCAGATAATTCACTCTACTGTAATTAATGGGATTTGTCATTGCAGAATAAATTGATCAACTTTTTAACCCTCATATGAAGGAGAACATGTGGTATTTATTCTGGCTCACTTCACTTAACATAGCTCCCTTGGAGTTCCGTTTTGGTGTGTGCCACAAATGAGAAGATCTGATTCTATTTTTAGGACTGAATAATGTTCCAGTGTGTGTGTGTGTGTGTGTGTGTGTGTGTGTGTGTTGTGACCATCCCTTGAGTACTTACAGAAAGGCATCCATGTGTTATCTCATCTTTATAAAATTAGTTTGCCTCTGAATTTCTTGGGTTGTTAGACATTGGTACTCTGTGTTCAAAGAGCAGCAGGGAGTTATGCAAACCTCCCCACAGATTCCTCTGCAAAACTGGATGTGGTAAGCATCCTGGTTGCTCTCCAGTGTTGTATGAGAGGTCCTCGCCAAATTCAGAGTCCTGGGAGAGTGTCCCAGCCTTTGGGGGGGGGCTCCAAAGTCTGCAAGTTTGACAACATGACCTACACTTAATATTCTATAGAAAGTCTAATGTAAACTTCCGAGGCGAGAGCCAAATAATCAGAGCAGCGGCTACAGTGACACGGGCCGCATACTGCCACTGGCTCTAGACAGAAGCATCCTAACGCTGGCCTCTGCTCTGAGGTTTCACAGCTTAAATATGCATTATCGACGCCTACAGCTAGTGTGTCACCCAAGGATACCAACTTAGCAGAGGATGCTGGCAGGCCTCAAGATGTCTCCGGGATTATATTTCCTGTGTTTTGTTGCATCAGTCTGAGGCAGAGCACTGATTGGTGTTAACGTTGGCGATCATCCAAGGGAATGACCACATACAGCTATTGTGCGAAGTGGTATTGGTTTGACTCCACTTATGAACAAAAGAATCCTAACAACATCCTAACAGCTGTACCAGCCTGCCGCCTGGGATACATATTACATCAGGAAGGAGTGGGAGTCCCCTTGTCAGGATGAGGGCTTCCATGTGCCACTTGTTGGCATAGATGGGAGATGACATAAGAACAGAGACAGTTGTCAAATCCTAACACAAGGAAAATTCTGTTCAGTGAGCATGCAGGCCATCAGAGAAGAACCTCGACGGAGGCTAAAGCAGCCATTACAAGGAAATCATGGCTGAAGACGGCGGGAGCAGGAGGCCTGCCTCTGAGTACAGGAGCCAAGAGATGTTTCTTGCTCAGCACCCAGAAGTCAGTTAGTGGGAGCTGCAGCAGCACAGCAGGTGGGACAGAAACACGGACAAAGGCCCAACTCACAGAGACACAGGGAGCCAGGCTGGAACAGGCCTGCACATCGCTGTAAAGGCTCTGTGGAAATGCGCTGTGGAGAGTGGAAATCAGGAAAATAAGGTGGAGATTCTTCACGGCTTGTCAATGTTTCACTCAAAAGGACATTTCAATTCCAGTAGAAGGTTTGACTACACTGGTAGCTACGCATGGCGTGTGCTTCTCACCCACCACATGGGCTGCCACCAGCTACCTACCTATTTCTGTTGCGCTGGCGTTCTAAGATCTTGGTGTTTCTTTTAAGCGTTTCATATTTGAGTATTCTTAGTCTCAAATCTATCATTATATTCATCTTGCCACATTTTATTACTATTTGAGCAGTCTGGGGGAATTGTCTGTGAGTCCAGCCTTCACAGGAGTGTATGAATAGCAGCAACCCCACCACCACCCTGACTCCATGTAGCCCCTGTGAGTAGTGAGACACACGCAAGTGTGTCAGCCTGTGAGTGATGCATCTGTTTTCTAAGATCCACAAGAGCATCATTAAATTTCTTTTGTTAAAAAAAATAAAAGCAATGTATTGTTAGCCCTCTCCAAATTCCTGCTGTCACTAGAGGCTTCAATGCGTGTGTGTACACATGGCTGCTCTCCTGGTATCAAAGCCTCGCTGCTCCTGGTGAGCATTATTTCACTCACTGCACTCCTCTTATCCACACAGATATCACATAAGGACCCATAAGTGACTACTTACAAGTATTTTGTAAATGAAAGTGGTGTGTCACAAAGCATTTAAAGGGGGATGCAAGAAATGACATGATATACAGTCCTTTATCATCGTAAGTTTCCCTACTCAAAGAGCCTGGGAAGCTGTGCCACTCCAGAGCTGAGGGCAGCAGAGGTTTCAAGACGGGGATGGAATGGATTGCGGGCAGAGACCAGCCATGGGAATAAAGCTAAGAAAAAAATTAAACAGCAGGATGGGTAAAGATGACTTTAGGAAAGTCGTTCTATGTTAGATGACCAAGATTTTGTAGTTAGATTTGTTTGTTTTTTGTGGTGATCAAGTTTATTTTGCTTTCCATTTTGTGATTTCTTCAGGAGATTTCTTGTAGATCTTATTTTTTAAAGTTTAAAAATAATTTAGGAAGCAGAGCGCTGAGGGTTTGCAGCTGAGCAGCAGGAGCCCGGGTCTCTGCAGCTCCTTCGCTCCTCAGTGAGCATTTCCTGTGAGGCAAGCACAAGTCACAGTGGCCTTCTGTCTTATGCTACTAGGAACTCTGCTTCAGGAGGTGCTGGGCCAGGTGAGCTCTGCTCTCCCTGCGTGGCGCTGTGGACTTCAGAGAGGTGAGACTGAGACGGAAAAGAGTGAACCTAGGGCCTTGCGGGAGCTCTCTCAATGGCTCAGCCTCTTCTCTGCTCTGAGGTAGCTTCAGGGGGCAAGGCTTCCTTTATCCCACCCTCTGCATTTAATGAAATGAATGCTCTGTAATTTCAGTTACATTGTAGCAACTCCTTTTCATCAGCCTGACTGGGTTTATTCTACAGTAACTTCAGTAAGTGCTAATTACTATGTAACCAACTGAATCTACAAGACAAGCCTTCATTTTACTGCAAAACCTGCCACCTTCATGCTGCCCAAAGCCGACGTCTCCAGCAGCACATAAGCAATGGCTAGTATGTCATAGGACCTTGATAGATATTTAGCCATGGATGTACAAGTGAACAGACGAAGGGGTTTTAGTGAAACTAGATTCATCCCCTGAATTATGAATACGCAGAGACAGCTATAACCAGGATAAATTCTTTTTGCTCCTTACATCCTTGGCAACCTCTGAGGTATGATTTGAGCCATCTCTTCATTAGGAATTCAACAAGACCAACTTTCTCATTACGTGGGGCAGCACACTGAGTAATAGGAAATCTGGCTTGGCTACAGTATCGTGCACAACGGCCATGGTCAATAAACATTTATTGAATGACTGTCTTGTTACTAAGACTCTGCAGCAGTGAGCATTAGAGGCTTCAGTCCCACCATCTGCTTGAGTGGGATGCCTGTGACAATAATGGTTCATACTGGGTGCATGTTCTCCAGTTCCCGAAATTCAAGAGAGATCAACACACACCCTCCATCAGAATATGCAGCCGTGTCTGTAAGGCAACTGCATATCAAATTGAGGTGCAGAGAAGTAGCTATTTTTTCCTGACACCAGGGACACTCAGAAATGTATGAATGATGCTGTCACAATTGGACATTTCCCCTGGAGAAGCCTTAGCCAAACCTGATGTCCTCCTATAGCCAGTTGTGACAAGATGGCTACTCCACAGCCCATCTCTTGTCACCTAATTTCTGCCCATCAGTTCTCACTGCCTGAGTGACTTTTCTCTAGCTCACATGAAAAGGTACAGATAGGAAGTCAGAAAACACAGTTCAAGAGCTGCTTCTGCTCCACGGCAGTAAGCAATCTGCCACTGCTCCCTTCCCCACCTCTCTCCTCCTAGGTCAGCCATGATGTGTTTTCCAGAAAAAAATTAAAACCCAAAACGAGTACATTTTTCTGAATATGTTCCTCTACTTTCCACTGCTTAGCAAAACATGCCTTGTGGGGTTGCTGGTCACTCCCTTGTCTTGCTGTGTCTCGGTACCTCCCCATGGTGTACCTGCTGCACAGCACCCTAGTGTGGTGCCTGCTGTCCTTTCCTTGTATGTGTTTCCCTTCTTTATCTTCATTGTTCCTCTTCTGTGTGTGGACTCATACATAGCTATGGACTCAGAACCGCTAGAGAAGGGAGAATAAGGGTCCCAGGGATGTCAACAGATTTTCTAGCCCCTCTCCTTTTTCTGACTGTCTCACTATCCAGTGACACAGCCTCACTGTGCAGCTGTGGCTGACCTGTAACTATAGACAAGGTGGCCTCAAGCTCACAGAGATCCACCTGTCCCCTCTGCCTCTGCCTGGGCTTAAGAGACTATGCCACCATGCTAAAGCCCCCCCCCCCCGTGTGTGTGTGTGTGTGTGTGTGTGTGTGTGTGTGTGTGTATACTGAGGACTGAACCCAGGGCCTCATGCTGCTAGGCATGCATCTTGCCAGCCCAATGTGTTTTCTAACTTTAATTAATGAGAATAAACATACGTGAGACAGAATGAATGATCATCATGATAAAACCCAGCCTCCACATGAATGCATATATGTGTTCTTCCAGTGGAAGGATTTGGGGATGAGATAGAGTAGGGTGTAGTGTGCCCACCAGTAGAGAAGGAGGGTGCTAGCTACACTGTGCCTGCAAATAAGTTTTAACTCTGTGAAGTCGGAGAATACGTCATATTCTCTTGTTCCTCTTATTACTTCATACAGTAGTTTTCAGGGTCAAAGGAGATTTAGTTGTTAGAGAAAGAACAGTAAACTGAACCAATACTGAAAGAGACACTGGAGTTTCCTTAGCTACGTGCTGCTAACCAAAGGCACTGTGAAACTTTACACAAAATATCAAGAAAAATAAATATGATTAAATTCTCTGACAAATAATAATCTCACCTTATTCAAATAGTCATCTTTTGAGGTGATCTCAGAAAATATGGACCTACTTACAGAGATTAGTGGGTGCAAACTCCCCTTTTATGAAGTAAATAAAAGGGGAAAAGCTGAGGCCCCAGAACCCTCGGGAGCTGGGGGTTGCTACAACTGAAGAAATTGGTGTCTATTTCTGTCTTAGCCTGGTTTAAGACTCTGGGTGAGATGTGACCCTCTTAAGACGAAGCCAAGAGGCAGGACATCCTGGCTGAAGGTGTAACGCTAGGCAGGGGCTGGCAGTCATCCCTGCTCACTTGACCACCAGAACCAGAGGGCAGTGCCGAGGACGGAGAGGCAGGGCTCTGGATAACTCCCTCCCACTCCCAGCCTGGGATTCTCCTCGCCTTGCTTCATTTCTTCAAGTTTGAAAGACATTCACACTCCCAAGTTTCAGGTCTTGGCCGCTTGGGTGTCTCGGGTCTCCTGTGTGCCTGGGTTTGGTCCTAACTTGGCCACCCCATTTGCAGGCAAAGACAACCTTAGGCATTATGCTGGTCCTTACTGTGCACTTCATTTCTCTGCACACAGTGACTCCCTCCTGTGGTCCTCACTTGCGCTGTGCTTGCTGGTTCCACACCCACTCCTTCCTGATGCTGTGTGTGTTTCAGCCTCTCACCCACTCTACCCTGCACAGGCTAGCCCTCACCCACTCTACCCTGCACAGGCTAACCCTGGCCCACTCTACCCTGCACTGTCTTCACTCTCATTCACTCTACCCTGCACAGGCTAACCCCGACCCTAACCAGAGCAGGACCCAGAGTTTCCACATGCAAAAGTCAACAGTCAAGAGAGGCCACTAGGCAACAAGAGAATTCCCTTCCAGAGGGACAGGGAGTGTTTTAAGTGTTTTTGTGCCAACATATGTGTCTTAGTCAGGGTTTCTTTTCCTGCACAAACATCATGACCAAGAAGCAAGTTGGGGAGGAAAGGGTTTATTCAGCTTACACTTTCCACATTGCTATTGATCACCAAAGGATGCAGGACTGGAACTCAAGCAGGTCAGGAAGCAGGAGCTGATGCTGAGGCCATGGAGGGATGTTCTTTACTGGCTTGCTTCCCCTGGCTTGCTCAGCCTGCTCTCTTATAGAACCCAAGACTACCAGCCCAGAGATGGACCCACCCTCAAGGGGCCTTTCCCCTTGATCACTAATTGAGAAAATGCCTTACAGCTGGATCTCGTGGAGGCATTTCCTCAACTGAAACTCCTTTCTCTGTGATAACTCCAGCTTGTGTCAAGTTGACACAAAACTAACCAGTACAATATGTCATTGAGGTTTATTTTTTTTTAATTCCCTCACATGTATGGAAAAGGAAGTCAGAGTTGCAAAGCAAAGACTATGGCGTTCGGTTATAATAAGCAGGAAGATTAAAGGGAAAAGACTAAGAGAGGAGTTGGCTGAATACCTGCTCTGTGCCACAGTGTATGTGTGTGGGGGCGTGATTTGTGTAATGTATGTAGCTTGCCTCTGCAAAGCCCCATGAGTCACTGGCACTTTTATTGTTCTATTTTCTTGTGTAAAATTTCCTGGGACTGGAAATAGTTGACCATTTGCCTGAAATCCCACTTTCTGTTAGGTGACAGAGGCAGGCTTCAGGCTCATTATGGAGTTGAATTGAGAGCCTGCCTGCAAGAGCTCCCCCCATGCTGGTGTTCCTGCGCGAGTGCGCATTTGCTGCTAGGTCATAAAACACCAGAGAAAGGTAAAGAGTTGGGAGACATTCAGCAGTCTCCACACCAGGCAGGATCCTGAATTCACTGTTTATTTCATCTGCTTATTTATTCTTCACAGCAATCCTGTGAAGTAAGTGGGAACCGTTTTGTCAGTTCACAGATAAAGAAACCAAACAGCTGGGGCCCCATGTCAGGATCCCAGTGACCGAGTCAGGGAGTGATTCTGGGTGGGGGTGCCTGTCTTAGGGCTTTATGGCTATGAAGAAACACCATGACCACAGAAACTCTTATAAGGGAAAAGCATTTAACTGATGCTAGCTTTGGTTCAGAGGTTTAGTTTGTTGTCGTCATGGCAGGAAGCATGGCAGCATGCAGGAAGAGGAGGCGAGGGAAAAGTGGCTGAGAGTTCTGCATCCGGCTCTGTAGGCAGCAGGAAGACAGTGTGGCACTGGGCTTGACTTGAGCTTTGAAACCTCAGAGCCCGCCCCTCTGTGATACACTTCTTCCCACAGGGCCACACCTCCTAATAGTGCTCCTCCCTGGCGAATAAGCATTCAGACATGTGAGTCCATGGGGCCATTCCTAGACAAACCACCAGTCTCCAAGCCTGTCCCTTTGACCTCTCCCAGTTCACCTCTGCCATTACTGCTTGAGCTCATCACGCAGTGATCTCATGTACCCAGTGGATGCCTGCCTGTAACTGGACATAGCGTGCCTGAGACACCTCAGGCTGGCAGCGTCTCCACATCTCTACCTTTACACTCAGCCTGTGCTCAGCGCCCTGCCAATCCCACTGGAGACAGCTCCCAGCCACTGCACTATTCTTTCATGTTTATTACGCTTTCTATAACATATCTCAAAGCATGTTGTCCCTGAACCATGTTATTTTAGATTCTATAGTGACAAGATATAGCTGTAACTCTTTTCTGACCCCTTAGAGCTCACATTCTTGGTGCATGTGTCCTTGTTCAAGACTGTAGCACTCGGAACCAGCCCTGTGCTCTAAGATTCCTCTGCCTTGTATTCAGATCCCAGGGTCCGTCATTAGAGAAAGCCTTGCATTCTCAACCTCTTTGGTCTGCCCCTAGTCTGACAGGTCCCTGCAGAAGCCACTGTTCATTACCATGGTTGGTATCCCTAGAGCCCTGGACAGAAGGGAATGGGACCCATTTGCTGGGTTCCACATATTCTGCCCCCACTCTACTCTGCTTTCTCAGATCATTTCGCCCTCCTGAGCTTGGCCCTACGGCATTATCACTGTCTCAGTGCTGACTCTGGTCTTGCTGCACCTTCGTCTGATTCCCTGTCACATCCATTAGAGACTTTATCTCCTTTCTTACCTCTCAGAAGTCCTCTAGCCATGTGTCTAGCTCTCTTTCTCCCTCCCTGCCTCCTGCCTGCATACCAAGTATCACAATGAAGCTGAAGAAATAATACAGACACACACACACATAGGCACACACACACACACATAGGCACACACACACATACATACATACATATCACACACACCACAAAAATGCAAACATAATACATATACACCACACCATATATACATATTAATCTCCTTGTTATAGACCATTGCTACCTCTCCCTGGGAGCTTTGCCTCTGTAGCTTCTAGGATGTCATCTGACTTTACACCCTCATTTAAGACATGTTCAACCTGAGTTCTGCAGGGTGTTTCCTAGTCACCGTTTATAGTGTAGCCCTCCCACCATTCAAGATTCCCTTAGTATGCTGCCCTCACATCCCCACTGTTTCTTAGTTATTCTTTTCCCTTCTGTGAAAGATCCTGTCTGTCATGTCCATGACTGTGCCTAATGGTAAAATAATGTGTCCAAAGTTTGAATTTAAGAATCTGCAAAAAGAATGGATTACATATGTCCAGGATTATAGCTGCTAAAAGAGTGTCGTGAGGTGCTTACCACTGTGCTGGTGAGCACCAGACTAGAGTATCTGTCTCTATAGGCTCATTCTATAGGCTTCTTCCTTTATAGGCTCATTCTATAGGCCTATTCCTGGTTAGGCTCATCTGGTTAAGCAGCGTGTTCAGCCTCTATACATTTTGAATGAAGGAGAGTCCCAGCAGATATGAGGCTGGTTCCAGATCTGGCATCTGAATTAAGCAACACCACCCTTGTTTCTTCTCTGATAGGCCATATACATTATAGAACAATCTGTCACCTCATATGGCACTCCCCTGACTCCTGTCATTTTTCCATCTCTGAAATTTGGAATTCAACCTCAATGTGCATCCTCTTTCCTTGCAGTGACAGGAACCAGTCGTTACTTTTAAAACATTGATGGAAACATTTCCCCACCACACCTACTACTCAGTCTTCCCAAAGGAACAGCCAGCCAGCAGGTGATAAACACCAATAAACAGTAGCTGGCACTATTGTTTTTATAAAAGAAAAGACACAAAATTTCAGCTTCTGGAAAGAATGTGACCTCAAAAGCAAAGAGAAAGGAAAGTTGATGCCTCCCATAACCCTGAGATCATTGGGTGAGCTCAGCCTCCACTGTTCTGCGTGCCACATAAGGATGGCCTTCCCTGGAACCTTTGTGACCCACAAAGTAAGGTGGTACAGTGAATTATGTGAATAACAAGTACGAAGAAAATTCCAGGCACTCACTTCTTACTCCGTTCTTTAGACTGCTGATCTGGCTATAGAGTCAGCAGCAAGTAGTTTTTGTCTTTTCTCAAGGAGAAAAATAACCATAAGAGTTGCTAGTTTAAGTAGAAAAATTATAGAGGTGAGCTATGGTCCTAAAGAGCGATCTCTCGTCCCAGATGTTGGTGATGGAAGCTCCATAGCGAGCGCCCTCACCAAACTCCATGAGAAATGAATGTACAAATGCACCACAGCATTAATTAGTGCATAGATTAATTAATGTCCATCGTCTGATGTCTTCAGTTTCTTTTTTCAGTGTCTTAAAGGTTTCATAACAAGTCTTTCATTTGCTTGGTTAGAAATATTCCAAGTTTTTTGTTTTGTTTTGTTTTTTTGTTTTGTTTGAGTTTTGTTTTGTTTTCTGAGACAAGGTTTCTCTGGGAATCCCTGGCTGTGCTAGAACTTGCTTTGTAGACCAGGTTGTCCTGGAACTCAGAGATCTGCCTGCCTCTGCCTCCCAAGTGTTGGGGTTAAAGGCGTGCGCCACCATGGTCAGGCTGAAAGTAGTATGAAGTAGAACGGTTTTGATTTTTGATTGTTTGGGGTTTGTTGGTTTGTTTGTTTGTTTGAGATAGGATTTCTCTGTTAACCCTGACTTCTCTAGAACTCACAGCATTGGACAAACTCAAAGAGGTCCTCGTTCTCCTCCTTCTCTTCCTCCTCCTCTTCCCCTTCATCATCCGTTAAGGTAGCAAACACTGTGTTACATAGATCTGGGGAAGGGTGGACAGCCTTGTCCTGTTCCTGGTTTTAGTGGAACTGCTTTGAGTTTCATGCCATTTATGTTGAGGTTGGATGTGGATGTGCAGTATATTGCCTTTATTATGTTTGCATCCCTAGTCTCTCCACAGTTTTATCATAAAGGGGTATTAGATTTTGTCAGAGTCCTATTCTGTGTCTAATGAGATGACTGTGTGGTTTCTGTCTTCCAGTCTGCTTATGTGGTGGATTACATTTATTGATTTACATATGTTGAACCACCCCAGCATCTCTGGGATGAAGCCTATTTGATCATGGTGGGTAATTTTAATTGAAAATAGATTCATACAATGCATCCCAACTACAGTTTCCACTTCCCCCATTTCTCTCAGATCCCTCACACACTCACCTCCCCACTACCACAGATCCACTCCCCCTCCATTTCCTCTTCAGAAAAGAGCAGGCCTCCAAGAGATGACAGCCAAGCAAGGCAAAAGCCCTCATCAAGACTGGACAAGGCAAGACATTAAGGTATAAAGAGTCCCAAGAGCAGGCAAAAAGTCGGAAATACACCCTCTCCCGTTGTTAGGAGTCCTACAGAAACCATCAAGGTAACATACGCAGAAGAGCTGATGCAGTCCCATGCTTGGGACTTCAGTCTCTGTGAGCCCATGTGAGCCCTGCTTAGTTGATGCAGTAAGCCGTGTTCTCCAGATGTTCCTCATCCCCTGTGACTCCTATAATCTTTCCTTCTCCTCTTCCATGGGGCTCACCAATCTCTGATGGGAGAGGCCCCTGGAGACCTCCCATTTAGACTCTCTCTGTGTAATGTCTGATTGTGGGGCTCTGTGCTTGCTCCCATCTGCTGTGGGAGGAAGCCTCTATGAAGGTGACTGGGCTATACAAGGAATCAATGAAGCAAAGAGACGATCAACAAGGGAGACAAACCCCTATTCATACTAACTATAAGATGGAGAAAGGATATCTAAATTAATAAAATCAGAAACAATGGCTCATCTGTTAAAGGCTAGGTTCTCAACCAAAAATAAAATCAGAAAAGGGGGCTGGGGGACCTAACAACAGGTACTGAGGACATTCAGAGAATCATAAGGACATATTTAAAAACTATGCTCCACCAAATTGGAAAATCTAAAAGAAATGGATGCTTGTCTTATTAGGTACCACTTACCAAAGTTCAATCAATAGCAGATAAACAATTTAAATAGACCTATAATACCTAGTGAAAGAGAAGCAGTCATTAAAATCTCCCAACAAAAAAAAAGTTCTTGGGGGCCAGAAGGTTTTAGCACAGAATTTTACCAAACTTTCAAGAAGACTTAACTCCAATATTCCTCAAATTATTGCACAAAATCCATGCAGAAGGAACATTGCCAAACGTTTTATGAGGCCATGGTCACCCTGATGCTGATATCCAAATCACATAAAGACTCAACAAAGAAAGGGAACTACAGACCAATTCCCCTTATGAGTATAGATACAAAACTATTCAGTAAGATGCATGCACATGGAGTCCAAATGATAGTGGATAATCTTTTAGATATGTCCTGATATTTGGTTTATGAGTGTTTCATTGAGAATGTTTGCATCTTTTCTCATAAGGAAAAATGATCTGTAATTTTCTTTCTTTGTTGGGTCTTTGTATGCTTTGTGTATCAGGGTCAATGTAGTCCCATAAAACGAATTAGGCAATGTTCCATCAGTTTCTCCTTTGGAAAATGATTTAAAGAATATTTGCATTAATTCTTCTATGATGGCCTGGTAGAATTCTATGCAGAATCACTCTGGTCCTGAGCTTTTCTGGGGGGGAAGGAGGGAAGCTAGGCAAATTTTAATTACTGATTGTATTTCACTAAGGGTCATGGGTCTCTTTAAATTGCTTATCTGATATTTATTTAATGTCAGTGGTTCATATCTATTAACACACTTTTATCCATTTTTTCAGTTTTCCAATATGATAATATGCAGATTTTTAAAATATGTCTTTATGATTCTCCTGATTTTCTTGATGCATGTTGTGATCTCTCTAATTTTATCTGTTTGGATCTTCTCTCTATTTTAGTTAATTTGACTAAGGATTTATTAATGTTATTGATTTCCTCAAAGAACTAACTCGTTATTTCATGGATAGGTTGTACTATTTATTGTTGTTTCTGTGTTGTTGGTGTCATCCTCGAGTTTGACTAATTTGTACCATTTACTCCTTTTGGCTATTTGCTGTTCTAGATCTTGTAGGTATGCTGTTAAGTTTCTAATATAAGATCTCTGTAATTTTTGTGTGTGTAGGCACTTAATGCTATAAACTTGCCTCTAAGATACTTTCAGTGTGTCCCATTGGTTTGGCATGGTATATTTTTATTTATATTCAATTCTAAGCACTTTTGAGATTTCCTTCTTGACTTGACTCAGTTTTTTCATCCCATGGTGAGTTATTCAGCTTGTGTTCATATACTTTCTTTTGTTTTGTAGTTGTTAATATTCATATACTTTCTTTTATTTTGTTCATATACTTTCTTTTGTTTTGTAGTTGTTAATA
>NC_034590.1:169094182-169102174 GCF_900095145.1 Mus pahari
TACATTTTGTGTGTGTGTGTCTGTGTGTGTGTGTGTGTGTGTGTGTGTCTGTGTGTGTGTGTGTGTGTGTGTGTGTGTCTGTGTGTGTGTCTGTGTGTGTGTCTGTGTGTATGGTCTGTTTTATTGGTGGCATTATTTAACTCTGGCATGCCTCTGTTTAGTTTTTGTCTGGAATACCTGCCTATCTGTGAAGGTGTCAGAATCTCCCCTCATCACTGTGTGAGAGTCATTGTGTGATTTTTAGATGAATTAATGTTTCTTTTTATTTATTTGGTGCCTTAGTGTTAGTATATAAATGGTTATAATTGTAATATACTCTTGGTGGATATTTTCCTTTGATGAATATGTAGTGTTCTTCCCTATCTCTTCTGATTAATTTTGGGGTGAAGTCTATTTTGTCAGTTATAAAAGTGGCCACACCTGCTTGCTTCTTAGGTCCGTTTGCTTAAGCCTGGCTAAAGTCCCTTCTCAGCTAATGAGCTGTTTTCTTTATAGTTTCAAGTACTGTAAGAGGATTAGGGTGAACTGAGCTTCTCATCCTCCAAGCTCAGAGCACCATTGTTCTGCAGGGGACCTGCTCCTCCCATAGTGTGCAGTCTCATCTTGGGGAAAGTCCTATTCCATAGGGAAGCTTTAGAAAGGTGCATTTACTCTGAGCAGGCCTCACACCCCAGGTGACCTGCTCACTCTGTCCAAACTGTAGCCTTCACCCTACACAGATGCTACTCCCGAGTCTGTTTGCCCACCTTCACACATCTCAAAGTCTCAGAATCTGTTTCCTAGGGAACCTCACATCCAACATAGCCTGTGCCTACATTCTTAGAAGCAATTGTGATGGCTTCCAAGTTTATTAATGTCATTAATTGTAGGCTGAACACAAAACTCTCATAGTTATATGAGTTTCCCTGCTGACCTTTGCCCTTTTGTCTGATATTTTGCTTATTTCTCAAATGAAGGTAGCTGAATGACCCCAGCGCTGCATTGGTCACTGTTTCAGATTGTACAAACATGGTCATTTCCTAAACAATGGGAGGAGATAGCAGGCAAGCAGTGTTGCCCGACTCCTCTAACAGAGGTTGGCTAGGGACACTGTATTGGTTCCCCAAGGGGCCATAAAAAGTTACCACAAATTTACAGCTTAAACCAGCAGTTCTCTGGGTCAGAGGTATGAAATTAAGATGTTGACAGAGGTCCTGAAGGAGAATGGAGATCTAGTCTCTTTCCTGGCTCTGGTAGTTGGCTGCCTGCAAACCAGCATTCATTCCCTGAGGCCTCATCTCTCCAGGTCCAGCCTTTTCCCACCTGCCATGTTTTCTTTGTATTATCTCTACACAGCCTACCCTCTTAAGAGAATGTCAGATCTACTCTGCTGTGGTTTCTTTTATTATCCTAATTAATTGCTTCTGAAAGGCCTTTGCATCCATCAGCTTTTGGTTGCTGTGACAAAACAGCTGAGGAAAGTTATAGAAAGAAAGTGTATGCTCACAGTTTCACGTGTCTCAGTCCCATGTACTTGGCTCACAGTTTCAGGTGTCTCAGTCCATGTACTTGGCTCATGATTTCAGATGTCTCCACCGATGTTGCCAGTCCCATTGCTGTGACCTGTGGTGAAACAGAGGTCACAACCAGGAGCATGTGGTACAGCCAAGCTGAGTGCCACGGAGGCAAGAATGTAGGACAAGAAAATATGCCCTTTAAAGCACACCCCTAGTAGCCTTCTTCTTCCAGCTAGGCTGCTTTATGAAGGCCTACTAAGAAGTTCTACCACCTCCTAGTAGCCCATTAAGCCATGAATTAATCAGTGAGTTAAACCACTGAGCTTAAAGCCTTATGATTTAATTACCTTCTGAAAGCCTCACCTCTGGGAATCAATGCTTCAACACTGAGACTGTGTTGGGGAAGTTTTCAAACCCAAAGTGTTAAAAGTGTATTTTCAAACAAGAGGCCAGTCTTAGATTCTGCTGGTTGGGAATTTGAGGGAAAATTCCCAATTTACCACAGACCAAAGGAAAAGTATCCAAGATTTACTTGCTTCCTTCTTGATACCTATATTTATGCTGTTGATATCTGAATTGTCCTCTTCTGGTCTTTAAAGAAAGCACACTAATCCAGATGTGTGCAGTGGGCCACGCACAATGACAGAAGGCTCCTCGAGGTTTAAACAATTAGATAATTACTATCACCAAGAGAGAGTTTGTAAATCGGCCTTAGTGAAACTAGGGTAGGGATCATTGCACAGACTCTGACCATTAATTTTTAGTCATACTGAAAGCAGAGCTTTGGGATTAAAACAAACCAGCTTTGGGGAGAGGTTTTATTCTCTCTCTAATACAAGTCGTGATGAGGTAGTTGAACGCAGAGTGAAATCATGTGAGGAAAAGCTGCAAAGGAGGCTGCTTCAATATATTTAGTCTTGACATATAAGGATTCTACACTTCAGGCCATGAGCAAGTGTGACAGATGCCACCTTGCAGGATCCATTGAGCCCAGGAATGACGTATATGCCCACAGGCGAATCACATGACCTTTTAGAGACAGAAGAACCCTCTTCCTCTGTCACCTTCCATCGTCTGTTTCTATCTAAACCCACTTCCCTATAAATCAAAGATATTTTAATTTAACTAATAATAGAGAGCAGGCAGGCAAGGGGAGGCTTCTTGGGCCAGTCAGGGGTATTGAGAACACACCTAAGAAGCAATTGCTAAGCATGTCTAGCCACAGAATCCTTCTCTCTCTGCTGTGCAAGCAGGAAGGTCCCTGTGCCGTATGTATGTGTAGGAGGCTTCACCTCAGGGCTTTGTAACATTTGCATTGGTGGCTGACCATCTTCCCTACTGTTGCATGATGTCTGAACTTGGAACTCACTTCCTGCTTTAAGACACTAGAACATTGGTCTCATCCATTGAGACGGTGTCTGAGAGGATAGAAGCTTCCAGAAAGACAAGAAAAGATCTTAACACATAAAGCCCCTTGCTGCCCACCTCTCCCCAAGCCAATACACCCAAATAATATGCCCAATAGCATGTCTGTTTTAAACAGAAGTTTGATTCATGTGAAAAAAAATTGATTTGAGTCCAATGAAATATTCCTAGACATTATAGTATGATTGTTTCAAAATTCTATTGTTGGGGGTCTTGAAATTGAAAAGGCTAGTCTGCCTTGTGGTCCATGGGTTTGGGACTGGTGTGGACAGGGACTAGCCATATCCATAGCAACAGAGGAACGTGGAAAAGAAGAATCCTCAAGATCATCTCAGCCTGCGCATCTCCATACATCCTGTAGAAAGCCATCCAGGTCATTTATTATGCTGAATCTATTAACTCTGGAGGGTGCAGAAGCCTCACTTGCCTGTATATAAAGAGCAAATAAGCAGCAGGCAAGATGGTGGTGGTGGCCCCTGGGCAGGGTAGAGGGGAGGAAGGAAACAGCTTTCACCATGACAACCCTCAATAGTCATAGTCACACCCCCTGTATCGGCAGTGTGCATGAGTATTAAATTATACTTAATATTTTACAGTCTGGTTGAGAAACAGAGAAACCATTGTTTATTTCACACTGTTTTCTTAAAGGTTTATTTATTTTATGTAAATGAGTACACTGTCACTGTCTTCAGACACACCCGAAGGAGGCGTTGGATCCCATTACACATGGTCCTGAGCTGCCACGTAGTTGCTGGGAATTGAACTCAGGACCTTTGGAAGAATAGTCAATGCTCTTAACCACTGAGCCATCTCTCCAGCACCACACTATTTTTTTTTTTAATGTTTCAAGTAGTTAAGCTTTGGTCTTTGTAGGGTTAGTGTTGAGCTTTCTAGGACCACTCACCCAGAGTGACTGATTGTCTGTGTGCAGGCAAGTCTTCCTCTGCAGTGCTGGCACGCGCTTCTGTGCAAGTTAAGTAAGCTCTTCCATTCCGAGTTTTGACCATGTTCTTCTTACTTATAATAGGTTGTGATTGGTGTAATAATCATAGCAGAAAGTCATTTATTATGCTGGATCTATTAACATTTGATTCCTCATTAAGAATATTGCCAAATCTGCACTTTCTGTCTTTCTGCTGACGCTTAGTTTTCACAGTGCCTCTTGATTTACTTTTATGATGGAAGTTTCAGAAGTAAATGTTTTAATTTAATGTGCACTAAACCTAACATTTCTCCAGAACACAGTACTTTCCTGAGAGGGGTGTGTAGTTAGTGTCCGTCTGGGGCCACTGCATACGCTGTGCTACATGGGTCGGGCACATCAGCACCTCGCCTCCTCGGCTTAAAGCAGGTGGTTGTGACTCCAGCCCTGGCCAAGGAGTGTGAGGGGACTGCTGAGGGACCTGGGTTTCTTGAAGAGCCCTGTCTTCTTCTCTGGCCGCTTAACCCTTTCTACATGGCAATTCCTAGGATGTATCCCTGGAACTTGTAGCGATTTCCCAGACAAGCCATCTGCATCGTGGACTCTTCCTTCATTCAGATTCTCCCTTCTTCCAGAAACCTCCACCCTTCCTCATTTTTCTGACAAACTACTGGCCACCCTCCTGTGGCCCCTCCATCTGACTTTCAGAGCTCCTTCCACGTTTACAGAACACTCCTCTGTAAATGCCTAGCTACAGTCAGCTGTCCCCTCCTCAGCACCCAACACCTACTGTTTGCCTTTTAAACAGAGTTGGCCTGGCAGCTCTGTTCCTAAGGTCCCATTTTGCATCAATGACACAATATGCTTTGGAATAGACAAGTCTGAAAAATCATAGCACGGGCGTAATTTAACTTCTTTATTGCTGTCTATTGATCTGCTCCAGATTGAGGTTCTGTTCATAATGGCTTCCTACGAGTTCAGAGATTTGCCTTGCACAATTTGGAAAAGAAAAAAAGTCAATGTGCATGCACTCATGAATATCCACTTATTCGGGAGGTGTCTGTCAAACACCTCTGTGGTCGAAGGGGCTAGAGAGTCCGTTAGTGCAGCATGTGATGTCAGGGAATAACTGTAAAACTTCCTCTAGTCCTTGCAGCACCACCCTGAGTAAGCCATGTTCAGCTCCAGCCTACCCATCAGACATGGGAGGCAAGAGGAGGGGTTTGACTGAGATCACACAGTGATAAGAGAGCAGCCTGAAGCCAGAGCACTGGCTGCTGCTCAGCCCCAGGTGCCGGTGCTGGTGTTCAGCCTGGGTGGCAGAAGAGCGTGACAAAGGCCCCAGCCCTGGGCTTGAGTGAGAGAGCAATATGGCTGATGTGGTCCACACATTGTGTCTCATTTAGCACTGCCTCTCAAGGCCAGTAATAATAGTCTCCATTCTCGAATCTATACATGAAACCTAGCGGTTAAATTACTTTTGTACCGAGATGCTGAGAAGAATATAGATTATTAAAATTCCACTTATGGAAATTATTTCAGAGATACTCCATGTCCAGTTCTTGAAAAATACTACTAGGAATTAATTTTTAAAGAATCGGCATCTATAATTATTAACCAATTAGACAAAGCATGAGACTGGACTTGTCATCATTTTCCTTCTGTCTTCCAAACTCCTAGAGAAGCAGTTGGTAAAGGAGCTGCTACCACGACTGAGCCGCCTCACTCCCAAGCCCCTGCTGCACACGTAGTTAAAAACAGAGCCCAGTTAAGCAATACAGACTACTACAGATTTAAATCTTCAGCATACACAAATGGTGTTGAACGTGTGCATATATGTAATAAGAACAGGGATACATGGAGGTGTTTCCCCAAAGGGAAATGCGATGGTGTGGAATGATTGACAGTTCGGTCCCTCAGAGCGTCCGGCCACTTTGTAAATGCTGTCTTCTCCCTTTACCTGTTCCCTCAGGCAGTCTCTGAATTGACTTCCAGCATGGTTTAGCCCGGCTTCTGAGGCTGCCCATCAGCTTAATTTATTTTGTCACTGTGAGTTCACCTACTGAATGGAGACAGCTAGGGAATTTGTTCTGTTTATCATTTCATGTGAGGGAAGTCAGTAAGTAAAGAACACACTTTGCAATTTCACGGTTTTCAAGACCAACTACGAAGTCCAAGAATCCGACTTGGGGATCTGGAATCCCGGGACTTGCCCATCCTGTGGAATTCAACATATGTTTAGCTACGAATCAAGCTACTATGCTGACTTGATTCAAGGCTCAGTAAATTTAATTCAGTCTTACTAGTGTTACCAAAATTGAAATTTTCTATCAATTTAAGCAGTCATTTAACGGCAAATACCAAGTCGTTCATATTTATAGATAGGTCTGATAAGAGTACCATTAGACACGTCTTAGGAGGGAATGCTAGAGTGATTAATGTGCAGTTGTTTGCATTTTTAATAATTCACTCGTATATCAGATTAGTGCTGGTGAATACTGTCAGACATTATTCTTTCTCTGTCACAACACTTACTGCTGCTGACAGGTGTAACACGGCCACATTAATCCTCAATTCCTTCATTCAATTTTCTAATTGCTTTCTTGGCATGCGATGGTAGCCACTTAGGCCCATGTGATGTATTCATCATATGGTATAAGATGATTCCTTAAATTATAGCAGCCATTTAAAGTGCCTGAGCGGGAGAAAGCACTACCAAGCATTGGGGTTTTAAACTACACGATACTTAGGCTTAGTACTAAGTATTGCAGTGTCTAATATTCTAGAGTCTATCCATAAGTCATAATCAGGAATTACTAAGGAGGAAAAGGACCCTAAGAGTCACTCAGTACACTTATCACTTTACATTTAGGGAAAGTGACATAGTGAAACACAGACTGACAATGGCAAAGCTGACCCTGGGACCCACTGATTCTTAGTGCTCTTTATGGTTGCCAATTCTATACATGCATGCAGTGCATGTGTGAGTGTGTGGGCATGTGTGTATGAGCATGCGTGTGCATGTGCGCGTGCACGCGCACATGTGTGTGCCTGTGTGAGAGTATGTGTGTGTGCACGTTGTGCTTGTGCATGTGTGTGTGCATGCATAAGTGTGTGGGTGCTTGTTTCTTTGCTTTAAGTTTTTAATTTATTTTTTTATCCATTTTTTTTCTAAAAAGAGAGAGAAAGGATTTAGAGTTCCATTGGTTAGGAGGTGGGGGAAGCTGGAAACATCTGGGGGAGGGGAAATTATGATTAGAATCTATTGTATGAATTTTTCCCATTAAAAATTTTAAATAATAAAATAATAATAATTAAAGTACAATATATGATATTTCCAAAGGATTGATTAAAATATTTTCAGAAGAAATGGACACGTATATACATGTAATCCGTATAACTAAAATCTTAACAGGATGAGAGAGGCCTTGGATATTACAAATATATTTTTCATAAAACTGTATATTTGAAACCTAGAGTGACCTTTCAGTATTGCAGCTAGAATTTCAGTTAAGAACCCGCATATTCAAATCCCGAATCTTCCCCGACTGCCTGTGATGCCTTGCGATATCAGCCGAGCCCTCTGAATCCAGTTTCTTCAACTGTGTATTGGGAAACTGCTGGTTTCTCCTAGTAAGCTTGTTGCAGAGTTATAGGTAACAATGTATGTTAAATGAAATCCCTCAGTACTTGTTAGTAGTTATTAGCTTCATGTTTTATTGTTTCTCTAATACTCTTTAAGTATTAGATAAGTGACATCACACTGTTGGCTAGCTGCAACCTTGGACAAGTTTACCTGCTCACCTCTCCTGTTTTATACTCTTCGGTGCAGCAGGTACTATAGGCAAGGCATAGACTAACCCAGGACACCCAACGTGGACTTCAATATCTTAAATAATGAGAGACATAATTTCCCCCACCCCCAGTTTGCCACAACACTCAGGTGTTTTCAAGAGAGGAAGCAACTACAGGAGCTAAGTGAGAAATAAGGAACTCGAATGAGGAGCTTGGTGTGGTAGCACACACCTCTGACCACAGCACTGGAGAAGCTTAAGCAGAAGGATCATAAATTGCAGGCCAGCCTAAATTACATAGCAAGGCACTGGAGAGAGAGAGAGAGAGAGAGAGAGAGAGAGAGAGAGAGAGAGA
>NC_034590.1:169102416-169120216 GCF_900095145.1 Mus pahari
AGGGAGGGAGGGAGGGAGGGAGGGAGGGGAAGGCAGGCAGAGGTGTCAGTGGTAGAGAGTTTACAGAGGTTCAAGACCATGGTTTGATCTACAGCTCTAAAGCACAACAAAATACAAAAAGGAAAGAGGGAAGACAGAAACAGGAAAGACCAGGTCTCCAAGGGCGTGAAGGGTGGGAAACCACTTACTAAAGAGGCTCATCATCTGTAAAGACATAAAAAGGAAGTGGGCAGGTGTCTCTGACCAGGGACAGCTTCATGGCTAGGTAACACTTGATATGGCTTTGGGGGATGTGGATCATGAAAGTAACCACTGTAGGACAAAGTTCTAGATCACAGAAAGATGGCAGAGGAGGGAGACCGATCGATTCTGGAGTGAGTGACAAGGGTTGGAGTGAGCTCTCACATCAGCAGAGGTGAAGCTGCTCTGAGTTGGATAGGCGTCATGCCTAGATGCCCAGGGACACTATTTTGTGCTACAGACCCCTTGTGGCAGCCTCCATGCCCACTTTGATCCACAGACATTTTCTGTTGGTTGACAAAAATTCTTTAATGTACTTAAAGACTCCATACATCTAGCTCTGACCAACATATTATGGTCTTGCTCTAAACCTTCACTTCTTACCTATATGAGTCATGACCCAAGATGTGAGGTGAATAGCTAGTCTAAGAAAATCAGATATTCTATTAAGTCCCCAGCCATCACGTAGAGCTTCCAGAGATGGGCCCCACTGGGATCTGAGCATGTTCTAAACCTGCTGAGATTCATGTCACAGAAGTTTCTCAAAACAGGTCCCCGCCTCAAATGACAGTCACACTTTTGGGAGGTACTATGTTTTAAGAAATACCTTGAAATTGTTTGTGATTCCCAAAGCTTCTCTGGTATTTTGTTTTTAGTAGCTAAAAGACTGGAAAGAGTTTACTGTAAAATGTATGCCCCATCATAATGATGAGTTGAAATTAAGTTCTATAGTTTGAAAAACCTCTAGTAAAGCCAACAGTTTTGTGTGCACATTGTGTGTTGTGTGAGGGTTGTATGTTGTGTGTTATGTGTTCTGTGAGCAGTGTGTGTCATGTGAGCATTGTGTGTTGTGAGTGTTGTGCGTTCTGTGTTGTGTGTCTTGTGCTTCCTAGACTAGTACTGCTTATTTCAAAACTGTCAGCTGCATTTTCTCCCACTGGTTCTCTGCAGCACAACAGGAGACTGCCTTGAAGTAAATCCCAGCTGCTGAGTGCTGCAGGCAACAGAACTGAGCCTTATCTCTTCTCAAGGCAGCCATGGAAAATGCACGGTATATTACAAGTTTCTGTGAGCATGTTATGTCACTGTGAAGTGATTGTGCTTCACGGTTACATGGTTATCACAAAACAACTGACAAACTTCAGGTTAGCCAAAATATTATCATGTGTAGCGTGTTGCTATTTTTTTGTAAGTCAAGGGTGTTAGAGTGCTTCTTTCCATTTTTAAAATCTAAAATCCCATATTTAAAGTGATATTTACCACAAGTTCTGTTGCAATAATTTTTAATTATGTTAACTCCTTTCAGTAGTGTGGAAGAATTGGTTACAAGTATTTTAAACATAATGAATGATTCATGCTTTGTCAATAATACCCGTCAATGAAAGTTCTTGGAGCTAAAAATAGACCAAGTTGCAAGCCAATTTGGTTTAAAAGTAGAATTATAATCTCCTTTTACATAGTTTACCAACACAAAGAGTTTTTTAAAAACGTATTTTTTTCTATATAATTACAGCAGAGGTGAGAGTAAGAGAATTACTGTAAGAATAATTTTACTGAACTCACTCCCTGGGAGCCATAACTCCTGCCCCATGGTCCAGTTTTTCAGGCCCTTTGTCCTTTTCCATTGCTGAAACTCTGAAGTTTAAAGTGTTCATTGATTAGCCTGTATTCCACCAGAAGTGTACAGCAATGTTTCACTAATTTTCCCCTTCAGTTGATGCTTTACTTGTTTACAGTCTTTCCTGTGGTGTTGGGAAGGTAACCTAGCACCGGCACAAGCGATGGTCTCCCAGACCATGCGTCATTTCCCCGAATCCCCCGCACCAAAAACACGGCTTCCCAGAAACCTTTAGTCATATTCAAATTCCACTGTTCTGGTTTCCATAATCAAGTTATTTAAATGAATTTCAATAAACTAAATCTGTTGGTTGTTATACTTAGAGATAGAAAACAAAATAGCAGACATATCCTTATCGGAGGGACCAATGCTAAGTTATTTCTTAGCAACAGTGATAGGAATTTTGAGATTTCTAATAAATTACTGCCATTTAAACCTGGAATTCATTTGGCAATCTCTTGGTAGATTTTAGCAAATTGACCTTTACATATATTTTGCACCTATTAAATTAAAATACATTTCAGTTGCCTAGAAATATGGTTGGAAAATTCGTAGTATTTTTTTCTGTTAGTCTTGCAATATGACAAGGCTATTCTCTAAATATTTACATCATTGGATAATATCTATGTATTTATGCTAATTCTGACTTAACATTTCCAAAACTTAATCTGTTAAATTAAATGTAAGCTTTTAAAGTATCAGACCATAGATCTTGTAACTTGGTACAAGTCAGACAGCGTGACCAATCACATTATCATGGAACATTTTAATGCCCTTTGCTTCCCACCTTGGCCACTTCCACTCTCATATAGAAAACTTCCAAAATATATATATATGAGGATAATTTTAAACATGAGATTTATGTTGCTATAAAGGATGAATCCTTTATAACCACATAAAACCGTTGTAACCAGGAACTCAGTCTCAGTTTTACATAAAAGGGAACATATTTTATCTTTAATGCCTCATTAAGCTTTCTGGAAATGGCAATATTCTAGAATATTCTAGGTGAATGGCTACATATGTCTATATTTTTTCAAAAGTTCAAATATCTTCAGTAGAAAAATCATCTGAATAAATCATTTTTTCTGATAATTAAAGGCATTTTCTATTATTATTAGTCTTCTATTTAATTTTGCCTTCATATAGAGATAACTTTTTTGACAGCCATCTCCAACCTCTGATTCTTCAAATAATGGAACACAAGCTGCCTGTCTAGGCCAAGGTGATAACCTGTGGTCTCTCAAAAAGTCACTCTATATTTAAGCCCCAAACTTGTATATATTTGTGTGTAAGTAGGAAGGGGTGAGTGTACAGATGTGTGCATGTAGTTTGTATGTGTGTGTGTGTGTGTGTGTGTGTGTGTGTGTGTGTATCTGTGTCTGTGTCTGTCTGTGTGCATGTGTGTGGAATGCATGTTTGTCTGTACATGGGCCACAGGGTACTGTTGAGAATACAGACTCAGGAAGCAGCTCCCCGAGTCCACATGCAATCCCTCTCACTTCTTCCCAGCTGTGGAGAGTTTGTACTCACTCCTTGACTTCCTGGGAGATGTGAACAAGTATCTTTTCATCCCAGATAGAGAATCAACAACTGCCCCCAAAGCCATTCCACCCAAACCTAGTTTTGTTGACCAATGCGTTTATTGGGGTTACTTACAGGAGTGCAGGCAGCTGAGCTGGCCAGTGTCCTCCCCAGCATCTGTTACTGCTTGTATCCTTGAGGAAGACCTTGTAAAAATTGTCTGTTTCAGGAGCTTCCTGAGACTTGTAAGTCTCCTTTACTTTCTGAGACTTAATGCTCTCCCACTGGGAGAAAATATTTTAATTTGGAGGAAGTGGCTACAGAAGAACCCTCTTCAATATTCTCATCTTATAGGGTTCATGTAAGACTAAATCAGGCAATATATGCAAAGCCATAACACATTTGATCCCTAGTAAAACATTAATGTGATACCCTCATTGGCAATTTTTACATTTTAACTTTATGTCTGCCCTTTTATTTATGCAAGTGTATAATGGACAGTTATTACATGTGTCTGTCACTTAGGTAATTTTAAAGATATGCCCATGTGAACACTTAAAAATGGAATTTTCTTTAGACAAATGCACAGAATCAAAGAGCAGAGACGTGGTCATCAAGTCAGGGAGGGATAGAGAAGATGCAGGGCAGCGGCCATAAACCTAGCTTGCTAAGGTGAGTGAGTCTGGAGATGTCTTGTACAGCAGGAAGTCTGGATTTAATAATACTGTATTGTATACTAAAATTATGCTAAAAGTGTAGACTATGGGGAGATAGTAACCCTCTTGACTTTAGCAATAATGTCATTGCTGTATTAAACATGCACACATAGAAGTAATTTTTCAAAAGACCTGTCAGTGGGACATTTGGAATTGTGATCCCTTACCTATATGGTAAATGGGGTTGTGTGGCTCGTCACTAGTGAAAGGCAACAAAGGAGGGAAAATAACCAGGATGTATAGCTCTGTGATGTGCCAGCTGGGCTAACAGTGAAATGGGCTGCTGTAGTCACACGAGGGCTAATCACACACCTGCAGGTTCATGGGATCCCTGCCAAGTAGGGATGCAGTTGTGCTCACTGAAGGATAGAGGAAATGCCAAGGAAGTAGCCATACTACCATGTTGTCACCTATGCAAACTCACAGTGGGTTTTCTTTTCCAGGGTGCCCCTAAGCCAATAGCCATCGAACCCTGTGCTGGGAACAGAGCTGCTGTCCTGACTGTGTTTCTCTGTCTACCGAGAGGATCTTCAGGTGCCCCACCCCCTGGGCAGTCAGGTATGAGGCATGATCCAACAGTGGTAGCAAACTTTTGAATGAGGAGAAGAAAGAGTTGTACTAAAATCTCTGATAGGACCCTTACAAGATCTAATTCAGAATGTGGCAATGAAATCTTATTAGCATATAAACTGTCACACAGATATGTACATTCTATACGTTGGCATTTGCCAGTGTTTTCCTTATAGACAATGTATGTGTGTTGGTATAGCTTGTTGTAACTTATCTACTTGTTGTAAGGATACTCACCATCATGGTAAGACCTCCTTGATGCTTGTGGACAGCTTCTGTTTTCCTAGTATGTGTGGCTTATAGGAATTATGACTATGATGAGAAATCTGCATCATGGATGTGGAACCAGTCCAGGGGAGCGGTGTGTTTAGGTGGCATCAGGAAACATTTGCTGGATTTATTCTCCCTCTCACCTCCAGACAAGTGGAGTGGATAGGCTAGGCGTTCTCTTTCCCAAGGATAAACAGAGTGATTCCTGTTCTGAGTCCCCTGTTCCTACCTGAAAGCATTTTGTGATTTGGGAGCTGATTGTAAGTATGGTCGTGGGGTTTCTTCATTGAGGGGATGGTGTGAGCGTAATCAGGAGTCAGATCACACCACATATTTGTGTCTCTGTATTCGTGTTATAATCTATCTCCCCCAAATTATCTTTGTGATACCCTTGTTGTCTTTTCTGGTCAACTCTTAATAGAAGGAGTGTTTTTGAGAGCAATGGTCATTCCGGATCTTTCTCCTCAGTTCCTTTCATACACAAAACAAAGTGCCTGAGCCCTGGCGCCTTCTCCTTTACTGTGGTAGACATCGAACCTGCCTCCTAGTTATGTTATCATCCATCTCTTCCCACTGAACTTTGACCTTGCCTTGATTGGTATCGCCCCCTCCCCCAAAATGGGAAATATGCAACCTTACATCCTTTAAGCTCTAAATATATGTGCTGCAAAACGAGCCCACTTGGACAGTTTCCGGCTCCTCATTTACAGCCCCGGCAGCTGTCTTGCTGCAAGAATTTCTATCTGAAGTTCAGCAGTAAATGTTTATTCAAAGAAGAAATCCACCTACACCTTCCTAAACACTGGGTGGGTGTCTTTGATCTTTTAGCACTGCCCAGGTGAATAGCATGCAGAATGGAGAAGCTGGGCCCTGGTCAGATGAGATGGATAATTATAGGAACTGTGCCCAGCTAATGGAAACATTGTTTTTAAATCTGGGATGATTTCCAAAACAAACATCCCACTAATGAAAACAAGCCAATGTTCCCCTTGATCCTTGACCAGAGGACTCACTGATGGGAGAAAGTGGAGCAACTTCAGTATTCTGACCCTTTGACCTTTAACTCTGATTTAAGCCTAGTAGCTGTGTGGACCGCAGCTACAGCCATACTCTCTCACTGAGGAGTGTTACAGTTCCTCCTGGTAATACTGCTTCACTGTGTGACTTACACGGTGCTCTCAGACTTTCACATTTGATCTTCACAAGGCTGTGAACTGGGTAACACAAAGCTCTGAGTGAGAGCAGTCAGGTGGTGAAAGCCCTGTGCTTCTACGAGCAAGAAAAAACTGGAGTGGGGGAGGCAAGGGTACAGAGAAAAGAGGAAACAATGTATAACTGTCAGAGTTCCATCTGTGGCAGAGAGCGTATTTCTCTATAATCAACAGCCCACGGCTTCATAATTGAAGCATTTGAATTGATGATGACGATGACTACAGGCCTGCCCCAGGTAGATCGATGAAACACTGAAGTGGTCTGCATACTTTCTCCACATCTTGGGAAGTAAATGATGTGGTGTGTGTCTCCATTGTGTATCCATTGCTGTGCATTATTCAAAACAATCTTGTTGCTTGTTTCTTTTTTTAAACCCTGTAAGTTTGCCCAGGTATCCTTACAGGAACAGGAATATTTTTTGATTCTATCCTTCAAGATACACTGTTACCTATTGACAGACAGCCTCTTCTTTGAAATCTGTGATATGCTAATGGCGGCTAGGGTGATGGTTGATTGACAGGTGTGAAGCAAGCAAAGTAAAAATGTCAGTGGGACCCTCAGAGTGCTAGGAATACCGATGTTCATTATAAAATTCAACTTTGCTACATCATCGGTTATTTTTAATAGTAAAGTATTTGGAAATAATAAAATAAGAATTTCTTGACTGTCTAAAATGCAGTGTCTGCAGGTTCCGGACACAGTGGCCCTTGCTGGTCCTCTTCTCTCTCATTCAGTACATCCATGTTGAGGGTGGAAACACACACTCATGGGTACAGAAAGAAAGAGAGACGGAGAGAGAGACAGAGAGAGAGAACTTTCAGGATTCTAAATCTTCATTGACCGAGTCTGGATGACAGTGTAGGTCACCACTCTATTTTTCCTTCCTCAAACTGCATTTTAGCACCTAACAGTGAATGTCTGAAAACCCCAGTGGCCTTCTCCTGCAGGAGCAGCTAGGCATCTTAGGCAAATCAAAAACGCGTTTGCTCTCTACTAACAACTGCTTCTGTAATATTGAATGAGTAGAAGTGGCCTTTCTTGAATCTGTCTTGATAATATGAACTGCCTTTGGCCTTCGTCTAAACCAAGGTCAAAGAAAAATCTTCACATTTAACCTGGAGGTTGCTCCGCCACGGATCTCTTCCTCAGTATTACTTGTTCAGTCCTGTTGGGTTGTTGGTTGGTTGGTTGGGTTTGTTTGCTTGCTTGTTTGTTTGTTTTTCATACAAAGTAATGGGTTTCATTCTGACATTTCTGTGCAGTAGGGTATCATTGAATTCTCTTCTTATTTGTCCTCTTCTTGGTCCTGTCCCTACTCTACCCCTCTTGGCTCCCTTTCTCCCTACAAATTGTTCCATATATATGTTCCATATATACAAATTCTTCATATATATGTTCCATTCTCCTGTCTTGACACCCCCTCTTTAGACTTTCTCCTAATCTGCTCATCATTTTAGGGCATGCGTGAGTGTGTGTGTCTGTGTGTGTGTGTGTGTGTGTGTGTGTGTGTGTGTGTGTATCTGTGTCTATGTCTGTCTCTCTGTGTGTGGTGCTTGTGTGAGTGTGAATGTGTTTGTATGTTTATGTGTGTGTGTATGAGTTCGTATGGTGTTTATATGTGTCTGTGTGTGAGTTTGGTGTTTATATGAGTTTGTGTGAATATTTGTGTATGTCTCTGTGAAGATAGGAGTATGTGAGTGTGTGTGGTGTGTTTTGTGCTTCTATATATATAATATAAATTGAGGTGCTCATGTGCAGTTCTTGTACTAGGTGGCTCAGAAGTAAGGCACAAGATATCAATTTTTTTGTTTGTTTTGTTTTTTTTATTGTTTCTTTGTTTCCAATGTCTGTAGGGCTGAAGTAGGTGCCTCACTTACCCAGCAAATGTGCTGTGTCTTGTGTGTGTGCTGTGAGCAACCCCTCCAACCCCACCGGGCTCTGAGTTCATGGTGAGGTCTGTACTGTTAGCATGGTTCACCATGCTGTTTCTTTTCCTGCCTCAGAATTCCTGCAGAATTCCTGTGAAGCAGTGCTGCTGTGTGACACTAAGCCAAGCTTGTCTCTGATCACCCGGACAGCAGTGTCCCCATGTGTTTTAGAGTACATTAGGATGAAACGTGGACAAAGTAAGTAGGGCTTTGGAGAAACACAAATTGAGAAGGATAATGATCACCACCTTTCTGATGGAAGAGTATGGATCCCACAATTTATGGATTCTTCCTAATGAGATTGATATAAACGCTCTTCACTGGATAAAAAATTCCAGTGCCCAAATGTCCACTGCTAAAAAGAAGCAGTCTGTGTCAACTAAAGCCAAATTTTTACTATGATGCTGTCCATATATGACTCGTTTTTAAGTATTTTATAATTATTCTGTGTGTAGAGGTGGGGCACGCAGCGCCCCATGTGTAGAGTAAAGGACAGCTTCTGTGGCGTCTCCTCGTCCCTGCTCCCTTTATGAGGGTCCCAGGAGTGGAACACCGGTCTTCAGGCTTGTACAGGTCCTCTGCCCCCAGGTCATCTCCCCACCCTAGGCTATCATCTCTGACCTTAACAAGACATGCTGCTGGGATGTCTAAGACCGCGATGTCTTACTGCAGGCTTAGAACTTTGGGCAAGATGATCAGACTTTCTTAGAATAATCTACAAGTATTGCATAAAGTTCAAAATGATATTCTAGCCACAGTGTCACTCACACATTTACTGTTTAAAACAATGATGAAAAGACCTTTGAAGTTTAAAAAGGAAAGAAAAATAACAATTCTCAGCCAGCCATTGTATTAGGACACACACACACAAGTATAAACACATAGACACATGGACACACACAAACATACTGTACACATACACACATGGGCACACACAAACACATGCAAAAATATGTACACATACATGGGCACACACAAGTGCATGAAAAACATATGTACATATACACACATGGGCACACACACACACACACACACACATATGCACAAACGTATTTATTGCTTCCAGGCCCTTTGTGAAGCTGCTGTGACTTCCATTTTACCTGAATCTCAGCAGAGATTAAACAGTTCGCCCAGAGTCAATTCACCTAACAAATGAATGAGCCAGAATTCAAACCCCAGTGTTTGGGACCCTCCGCCTGTATGCCACTGTGATCTCCATACAGACATGAGGTGTTTAGATATAGTCATTAGTTCTGGAAGAAAAAAAAAAAAAAAAAAAAAAACAAATCTAGTCAAGAAAGACATGGAGGGTCCGTGCTAATCAGCAGGCTTAAGAGACCAAGAAGAGTTCATTGATCTTTCCTGGTGACATAACTGCAGGAATTTGATGAAATGCAAGTATGTGCGTGTGATGCCTTGTCTGCTCAGAAAGCTGTGATGCTGTGGATGATAGCAACAGGCGTGTCCAGTTGCTTGGCCCCTGTGATTACGTCTTCTCTGACTTATGATCAACTGTGGACTTCTGTGATGGTCCTCATCACCCTCAAAAGAAGCCCTTTGACAAGGGAGGGGGCTCCTCTTGTTCAGAATGCAGGTAGGACTCACACTGCCTCGGGCAATGGCAGGAGCAAGTTCTCCTCTGGGTTGCCTGGCCTTGCCAGCCTCAGCTAGTTAGCTGGGATTACAGAGCCAGATGAGAATCCCTCCTGGTGAGTGGTTTGTAAGTCCAATTAAACAGCTGGTTACCCTCAAGATAAAAGCAGCGCCCCTGTTGCTTTTCTCTCCCCCGCCCCCAGCTTGCATAGCCTCTCAGGCATGCAGGCTTTGAGAACTAGTCCTGAAGAAGGAGGCTCCTGGGTCAGATCCAACGCAGTCGCTTCAAGTCCTGTATCCAAAGTACATGGCCGGTGTCTTCAGCAATGGAGACTTCCCTTCAACCTCTGGGAGACAACCAAGGGCAACGGCCTGTACTGTCTTGAGAATCTCTTGAGCTTCTCAAAGAACTCAAAGACTTCTCATGCCTGGTCCTGTGGGTTTGCTGCTGTTGTTGCTGTTGTTGTTGTTTTTATGTATTCTATCATTCTTGAGGAAGCATTATGATCCTAAGTGGCATAATTCCATGTAAATGCATGCATGTGTAATATTCAATTTTGTGAAAGCAAAATCCTTTTTCAAGCATCCTCAGTATTTAGTCCCCAACCTTTGTGCTCCTCCCAGTTGAAGCTCCCCTTCCCCCATCTCCATTTCCCCTTCATAGCGCCTGCATCCTGCCCTTTTCTAGAGGTCTGCCACCACCCATGGTCACCTTTTCCTTTTGTAGTCTCTGTTGGTCCTGCAGATCATATGCTCACATGGGAAGTTTTGGAGCCACAAGGGAAGGAGCCTCTCTTCCTGGGTCTGTGTCACCTCACTCAGTGCAATGGTTTCTAGCTCCATCCATTTTATCTGTAAATGTCCTGGTTTCAGTTTTCTTCTCAGCTGAATGGTGTTCCATTGTGTATGTAACACGTTTTTCATTACCCATGCATCAGTGGAAGGGCATTCAGGCTGTTTGCATTTCCTGGCTATTGTGAATATTACCACCATGAGCAGGCCTGTGCGAGTGTCTCTGGGGTAGCGTGCCAATTGATACAGCTGGGTCATATGACAGAAAGTTCCCTGGAGTCAGTACCAGTTTGCAATCCCACAGCCCTGAGTGGGGGGCTACCCACTCCCCACACCCCCCTCCAGCATTTCCTGTCAGTCTAGTCCCTATATTATTTGCATATTGGGGAAATGGAGATAATTCATAGTGTCCCCGCTTTATAAGTGAATAAAAGATCACTGTCCCCCACAATCTTTAGAGATGTATTCCAGAAGTGCTGGTTCTCAGTTATACACTCTGTGCTCTCAAGACAGTTCTTAAACAAGGTTCCCATTTTCTAGAGCCTCTGGCACCTTCACCCTAAGCAGACCCTTCCTTCAGAAGTCTGCATCTAGATCTTCACACTCATAGAAACACTTCTGCTGATTAGTCTTCACACTCTCTACCAGAGGGGGCAGAAGTAAGAAATCGGGCTACTTTATTATATTCAATATAAATATCCAGCATGTTTGTTACTTTTAGCCTCAAATCCAATATTGCTCACAGCCAATATGTTAATCCGCACAAGGGAAGAAAAAGTGTGGATTAATAAATGACAGAATTAGGGTGAGAACCCAGGAATATAATTAAATAAGAACAAATGTCTAAAATTGTTGTTGTCTCTAAGAATGCTTGATATGCAAATGACCGCAAACCCACAGTAGGGAAAGGCTCTGTCTCTGTCCAGAGCTCTCAGGCCAGTGTGAATCCACTTGCTCCTTACATTCGCTCAGACGTGTTTTAAACGCATCTGCTGCGTGCTAGAGCTTCCACATTTGGAGAGACTGCAACCTTCATAGATATAAACATGACACAAATAATCATGCAAATAAACCCATCATTTTAAAAAACTAGTTGCGTGCAATGAACAGACGGTATGGAGGAGAATTAGAAGAGATGTCTGATTACTCAGGTTAGTGTTTTCCACAGTAGTCGCACAGTGATGGCTGTAGCCCTCTCGACGCCTTCCCTCGGGTCTCACAGGCCACCACAGCTCCAGTAGTATTGGACTGTTGGATATCCCTCCGCTCACCTCCTGGGCTTCCGGAAGCATTTGCTTCTCCTGGTGTTCTGCACCCTGACCTATGTCAGGTTCCTACTTAGAATGCGTGGAGAGGCCGTGGCTCGAAAGCTCCTCTGCCTGCGTCTCAGAGACTCCGTGAGTCCTTTACAGACAAGGTTTTCTCTTCCCTGGGGTCCAGCCTTAGGGAGTCTCTGGGGTTCTTTCCATCCAGTTAGGAAGGCTTGTTCTGTTTCCCAGTCCTGCAGCCATAAAAGCTCACCTGCTGAAGATCGATCTCTCCCCGGCTTTCCTGCTGCTTAGACGGAAAGTCAAAGTCACCTTCCTTTCCTTTCCCCTTCTGTCTGCCCATTCCTCAGACCAGACCTCTCTCTCTCTCTCTCTCTCTCTCTCTCTCTCTCTCTCTCNTCTCTCTCTCTCTCTCTCTCTCTCCCCTTCCCTCCGTCCCTCTCTCTCTCTCCCTGCCCCCTCCATCCCTCCCGCTCCCTGCCCTCTCTTGGATACTGTAGTCCCTGAGACCTGAGCCCACAGCAGACAGAGAGCAGGCCTCGCCTTTCTATTTCCGGTCCCACCATGCTTTTCCCAAGCCTTGATTTCTGAGGAGGGAAAGGACCTCTGGCTCTACCCATCACTCCTCACAGACCCACGAACCATTCACAGTCTGTGGACATATCCAGAGATAAACTTCAGGGCGGGCGGCCCTCCCGGTCATTAGCCCCTTTGACGTAGCGCCCCTCAGTTGTACCCATGCACACAGCAGCCTGAGTGAGTGGTCTTCATTGAAATCTCTTCAGCCTCTTAGACCTGTTGGTGCTATAATTCTATTCCTCCCTGCTTGCTTCTTGCTTGCTGCTTTCTCCTTTTTTTTTTTTTTTTTTTTAATTTTTTTTTCCTTGAGACAATGCCAATCTGTGTATCCTGAGCTGGTCTCCAACTGGCCATCCCTCAGCATCTGTCTTCTGCATGCTGCAATTACCTGCAAAGCCACCACACCTGGCTCTGTATCCACTCTGTCCTTTCCCTCTTGGGCTGCCTGTTCTCTAGATTCAGTTCAAATTTCACTAATGTTCCACGAAGCCTTTGTAGCACAGACATGCATGAGGGCAATCAGTGAGAAACTTTTTCCTCTTCCACTCTGACCTGGCAGCCATAATGACCATAATGGACATCCCCTTACCTGGTACCCAGGCGGAAGCTGCCAGCAGGTTCCTGGCCTTACTATTTGCTTGATAAACATTTTATTGACGAGTAAAATTGATTAGTCATAACATGTAGAACATCTCATCAAAAGAAATCAGTTATACAAATGTACGTAACCTTAGAAGGTTCGGTTTTGTGCTTCATTGGTTCCTGAAGCATTGAGGCTGTGTATCTCAAGGAGTAAAATTAAGCTGAGATCTGTACTTTTGATGGAATATATCTGGTAAAAATTAGTCGCTTAGATTTAAGATTCAATAAAATCAGAATATTAGTGAAGGTTGGCACGAAACACTGAAGCAAGTTCTGTGTCTCCCACACTCTGCCCATGAAGCCTGTCATAAAATGTTCTATTTCACAATATTCATTTTGATGTCTTCCTATGGTGATATTTTTTTAAAAAATGAGATTTAAATTTGAGATAGCACAACTGGGTTTAATACTTTATGTGCAAAACTTGGATTTCGTGGAGTAAAGGCCCACGTATTAGTTTTTCTCAGGAGAGCTGTGCCTCTCCAGTGAGTGCTGCAAACCAAAGCATCCATTCTCACCATTGCAGCCATCACACAGCTTGTTCAGACGCTAGTCTGTGCTCCAAATGTTTTTAAATTCTTATAACCCTAGAAGTTATGGAGAATTCACTTTCATCACCTGGGAGGACAGTGAACTCGTGGAAGTTTGGACACTTGCCTACAGCCACATGGTAAATACATGTGGAGCCAGAAATTTAAAGTCATAAAAACTTCACCTACAATGATGTTATTCTGACTCTCATCTGGGGTCAGCTGGGGCTTTTCATAAAGAGAGGGACTGCTTCTGAGCACAACTTGAGCTTCTCTGTAGCCACTGTCCCTTGACAGTGGGGTGGCCCTGCTTCTCCTAGCCGAGGTTTTAAATTTCATCCTTGTGTCATATTTAATGGAGAGTAATTGATTCTTGTGTTAAAGAAACAAAGAAAAATACCAATAGAAAGTCTAGTGAGCATGAAACATGCTTCCACGTTGGTCTAACCCTAAAATTTGACTCGGGATAAGAACATTTCTCCTAAAGGGGCAGAGCGCCTCACGCTGAGTCAAGGCCTGTAGCCAACACACTTCCCTTTCCCTGTCCTTCCTCCTGTCCGCCACCCCGTTTTGGTAGTTCTATCATTGATTGATAAACAATTGCTTTGGTCAAGGAGAAAGTGGGGGTGGCAGGAAAACTCAATAAATAATTACAAAACCAGGGCTGGAATCAAGGTCCGTTCACAGCAAGCTGCTTCTGAAGTAAAATCAAGACATCACGGTACAAGTGTCCTGACTATAAATTAAATATAAAGAGTAAATCTGCTTCCCTTTGGACTCCTTATAAAAAACATCACGGTAGCCTATGGAAAACTGCAGCTCATGGATTTGAAAGAATCTAGGTGAAGCTTGCTGATTGGCAGCCAGTGTGGCTTCTGCGACACACAGACTGGAATAAACAGCAAGTGCACAGCTCTCAGATGAGGCAGCTGGCAAGTCAAAATCCAGGTGTGGATGGACTGGGGGGTCTTGTCCTGACTTTCAACTGTCACCTCTTTGCTGTGGCCTTACAAATGGAGACAGCACAGGGTCTGCTGTTGAGTCAAGTGAGGCTCTACCCTCAAAGCCTTATCTAACCTGTACTCTTACACATAGGCCCCCCTTTCCCATGCCACTACTTAGAGATTAGGCCCTGCATACAGATTGGGTGTGGGATGGACAAAGGACATCAAGGCTCAGTCCTGCATTAAACAAGGGTGGATGGGTAACCCTGATGGCAGAGGACTGTAATTTTGCGATTCACAAATAGTGTTACTGGGTACCTGTTTCTACCTCACGGTTTGCAAGAGAGAAACACACAGCACCTACCAAACAGGAGGAGTCATGTTTACAGCTGAGCTGAGGCTGCGAGTAAAGGTCTCCGAATCCCTCATGCGGAGAGGATTTGGCACTTCCTAGTGTGTATTTTACCATGGCAAAGGTCTGTCTAGCCCAAAAAAGAATGATAATTTTCCTCTTAGCAATTCTCAACTATACAACACCTGCCACATGGAGCCCAGAAGTGTCAGGCAAAGGTGATAAAATGTGGGTCAGATCCAGGGAAAATCCCTACATAAACATTTTTCTAGGGCCCACCTCAGTGTAGTTGTAGTGAGTAAAATACTCAAAGATCAAAATTCCTAATCATCTTTTAGTGGAGTTTTGTGTGTGTGTGTGTGTGTGTGTGTGTGTTTGTATGTGTGTGTATGCTATTTTACAATAAAATTTAAAATAAAAAAAAAATGTAATTCAGTCTCAGATCCTTCTGTGTACTGTTCAGTAGTGTGGTACTGTCTACCAGAGCTGTTATCAGCACGAATGTGTGTTCCTGCTAATGATGGTCCTGAGGGAGGCTGAGAAGCAGCAGGAGAAATGTAATTCCCCAAAAGGTAGCCCTTGGCTATAATTACGTTAACTCCTTAAAGCCACAATGGTCTTTCTCAAAGGGCTTTTAAGGAAAAAGTTAATGACCCTCTGAGAAGTAAGTAATTTATCTCCAGCTATCTGCCTTATAATTTGCAAATGAGCATAGGCCATGCAAATTGAGCAGACTTCCTTAATTGATGGGCAGCACTGTCCTGAGCTGTCACGCACCAAAAGCACCAATCCTCAGCGAGACTGTTCACTCCTCCTTAAAGCCTTAGACTGGTCCAGAAGATGACTCCAGGGAGGTGGTCTGAAGGGTCCTCCCTAATCCCTGGGATTGTCTCTTAGAAACCCTGGGGAGTAAATGGATTCTTGTCCCCTGAACCCGCTGTCTGATATAATTTGAATTGAACCTTGAAGCCCCTAAAAGTCTAGATGTGGTGACCATCACTCCGTTCCATTTATCCAACAAGCCAGGCAAGGATCATCAAATCAATAACATGACTCTGCCATCTGCCTTCGCCTTGCTCCCCATCATAATGAAAAATGACTCCTTAAGTGTTCAGAGAGGTGATTAGCTCTGAAGGCCAAGCTGTAATGGGAGAGGCTTAGTTACATTTGTATTCAAAACTTTACTGGTAAAATGGAAAGGAAACTGTGTGTCCATATTAATAGATACATAAAATGTATAAATGGGGTAATTTTGTATTACTCTATTTATGCATAATATTATATAACTGCCTGAACACAGAGCTGGGAAGGGCAACAAAACGACATCTGGCTCCGCCAAGTGCCTGCTGTCACAGCTGCTGACCCTGTCCGGAATCGTCTTGGACAGACAGTTTCTAAAGACATCCCCTGAAAGGCATGCTGCTCGCTCCCGAGACAAAGTCATTCTGTTACTGCACAGTCCCTACTGCAGTTTGATCTCATTTTCTTTTGTTCCCTATCTACTTGTCCTTGTCTCTCCAGAAATAGAGAGCAGATGATTGTACTCTCTAGCTAACCTACCGCGTGCCACAGATCAACTCCCGAATCACCGCCAGTCTCAGTGTGCACATCCCTGAGTGGGGCCTCTCATCTTTGCTCAGGATTCCATCTTTCTTCTGACTTGTTCTGACCCTCAGAGCTCTCCCAGCTTCCCAGATGTCATTGACTCAAGACTCTGGGACCATGTTGGGACTCTAGATGATGTGGTTCCCTCCCTTTGCTGGTGAGATGAGGAAACTGAACTCCCTGAAGAGACTTCCTCAGAGACAAAGGTCCTCTTGGCCCTTTGCCCACGCGTTATTCTCTTGGTTTCCAGCCCCTCTTTTTAGAACCAACTGCCCTGACAATGGCTGCCTTCCGACTCAGCACTCTCCTCTGTCCTCCCTGGCCTTTCTGACCTAATGCCTGCTGCTCTTCTTGTATCAGAAGAGGGAGTGATTTGTTTCCATTAGTTCCTCTGATGTTTAAGCTCATGCTGTCCTCAATGCTGTTCTTGATGGAATGTGGCAATATGATTATTTTAGAGAGAGGTTATATGCCTCCTGGTGCTGTTTTCTGAAGAAACTTTTAAACACACACACACACACACACACACACACACACACACACACCATGGTATGAGCTTACCAAATTGCCCCTTTGCTTGGACCTGTCCCTGTGCACCTCTATTGCACTCCACCAAAAGAAAGCCTCATCTGGGGACCACGACCTTGTGGTGGTTCCTCCTGAGAAACCTTGTCTCCATCTCAGCCATCCACACTCCACAGCTTCGATTTCTTTTCATTCACTGCTATAAAATTTTCATTATTCTGTCTTCACTCCACCCAGGCGAGCTAAGGGCAGTAACTCCCTCCTATCATTATCTGCTTGCTGATAAACGATGCCCAAAGCGCACCACAGGATCAATGTACTGCTTAATCCTTTTCCTCCTCTGCCTTGCTCACCTATGCCTGTGGTCGCTAACCTCACAGGATCCAGCTCCTAAGCTGGCTGTGAATTCACACTTTCTATTTCACCTGATCAAGTACTTGACATCTGTGTTTCACTACAAGAATTCTAGATATTTCTCATTTAAAAACAGGAGGAGGAGGAGGAGGAGGAGGAGGAGGAGGAGGAGGAGAAGAAGACATACTTCTTAATATCTGTCTCCTAGTCTGGTTTCTGAAAGAGAACTAAAACTTCATTGAGGTGAACTGATTCCTCTGTCCCACAAATCTTGTTAGTCACTTTCAGTGTGGGTGATTCTCTTCTCTATTTAAAGCATTTCTTTGGGTTTCTCTTCATGCAGAAATATATGCTGTGATGGTTTGTGATGGTCAGCCATAAGATCCTTGGTTTTCTTGAATTTTTCTAATATTTTTCCTAAAACTTTAGTTCCACAGACTTCTGTCACCTTAGGGTTTCAAGCAGGATCAGAGGCCGCTACTCATGTGTGTGTGTGTGTGTGTGCGCGCGCGCGCGTGCGTGCGTGCGTGCGTGCGTG
>NC_034590.1:169120221-169154705 GCF_900095145.1 Mus pahari
GAGAGAGAGAGAGAGAGAGAGAGAGAGAGAGAGAGAGAGAGAAATGATCTCAAGACTCCCTGACACTTAACCATTCTTTTACAACTTCTTCTGATTTTGCTTGACTGCCTAAATTCTGGATCTTCACTGAGTGTTTGAAGACAGATTTTTGCAAACACCTTTGAATATCTCTATTTTAAACATCATTTGCTATTGCCTTTGCTCTTGTATCTAAAACCAAGTCCGTCTTCCTAAGTCTCATGTGTAGAGCCGGTCAGAGTCTGTCCCCTCCGCAGGTCACTGCACTCCTTGTCTTACGGCTTTTGACCTTGGCCACCACTCCAGACTCATCCTGTGTTTCTAGCCCTCCAGAGTAACTCCAGTCTTAGTAGAGAGCTCCCAGAATCCATCCTGTCCATCTGAACTTCTCCCCAATCTCATCTTCCCATTCCCATCAAAAGTATCTCTTAGAAACCCCAACAGTTCTGTGGATCTTTTTCTCACCTATCATGTTGGTGAAAATTAAAAAGGATGACAACATACTGCAGGCGAGACAACATCTGTCCACACACTGATGGGTATTTGGTAGCGCCTAACAAAACTACACATGCAGTCTAACTCGTGGGAATATACCTCAAAACATACTTCCAGCAGTATGAAATATAAATAAGCTGGTTACTTGTTTCAGCATTTTTCATAAACACAAACTATTAAATACAACCTAGATAAAAATCATATGCAAATATCTGAGCAAGGCACCATGCACTTGCAAGGCGACAGAGGATGAGTTCTCTGAAGGAACAGGGAGGGATTTAGAGGCCATCTTTGTGACAGATGCTGGGTGTGTAAAACTATAGCCAAGTGTGTTAATGGGGGAAGTAAAGAACGTAGACAGGAATGGTCACTGGATTGCAGAGATGAGGCAGGGAGGTCACCGTAAGTTTGAGGTCACCATGAGTTTGAGGCCATCCTGGGTTACACATCCATGTACAAGATCAGGCACAAGACATGTATCTGCAATCACAGCTCTCAGAAGCAGATGGGAATCCCAAGGCCAGCCTAGCTAAATTGATGAGCTCAAAGTTCAATGAAAGATCTTACCAAATAAATAAATAAATAAATAAATAAACAAACAAGGTGCAGACAAATTGAGAAAGACATCAAACATTAATGTGTGGGCTTTGCAGACATGTGTAGGCTCTCACACATGCACATGTGTACACACACAAACTCCATACAAAGTACATACACACACACAATACAAATACAGTAAAATGAACGAGAAATTAACAAGACTGTCTACCTGTAAGAAAAGTGTGGAAAGGGAGTCTACAAATGCACCAGTCAAAGATGAGAGATTGAGAAGTGAGAGACGAGAGATGGGGGTAATGAATGAGAGAAGGCAGAACCAAGGAACCCTTTGAATATGCTTTTGATTATGTATAACTTTTACTCTCAAGACATAGCTAATAAATGCCTAAATAATAGCAGGGTAAGGGAGAACCAAAAATGAAGTATACACTATAAAAATTGAGACTAAATTATCACAAACAGTTTTGCATGGCAACCTAAGTAACTTCAGAGAAATAATTTATGTTGAGTGTAAGGCCAGAAGTGACAGATGATCCACGTGCACAGATACACCAAGGCAGACAGAGACATGGGTTAGCAATCCTGATGCTACCACATGTCTGGGCTGGGTCTGAACACAGTAAATACATCATGGGTCATGAGAGCTGAGTCTCTCACACTGGAGAAAAGAATGTGTAAGGAAAAAGGAAGGATTAGAATGGCATCCACTGTTGGAGTGGGCCAGGTGTCACTATGGACTCATGCACAGCCTGGTGATGGACAGGTGCCGCAGACTACCTCCTTTGTGGGGTCTCCTATCTGTGTGAAAAGGGTCTCAGTCACAGATGAGCGAGGATTTGGTGAGCAAGTGACAAACAGTCCGAGAGAGAGAGAGAGAGAGAGAGAGAGAGAGAGAGAGAGAGAGAATGAGAATGAACTGAGTGTATTTTCACAAAGTGAACAGCAGTCTTAAATAATACGGAAAATAAAGGGGTAGGATGTCACAGCAGGCAAAGTACATTGAAATTATCTGACACAAAATAGAGGAATGATTTCAAAAGGACTTACAGGCGCCAGGTAATGTTTACAGTAAAGGGAAAACAGCTCTGCCTAGGGTCAGCTAAAGACAGGTAAGAGTTTCACACCCTAGTCACAATTTGTGCTACTCCTTTGAGCCTTGTGAGAGCTAGCACCAGGGGGTTCTGCTCTAGCAGACCTTCTCATGAATAATGCAATATCACAACACCCTATTTCCTAGGCCTTGGTAAATACTTGCATATGAAAGTAACTTGGATGAAATGAAGATTCTAAAAGTATGCTTTGCTAAGCTTGCCCTGAGATTTCTAACTCTTATCCAGTAAAATACTGTAAGAAAGCATGCAGGACCCTCCAAGATATTGCAGGGACAAATCTGGGGCATTCCTAGCTATGGGAATGCAAGGTTCCAGGAGGCTGAGTTTCCTTGAAACTCTTTGCCTCAGGACTGCTGTGTCCAGGTTTTCAGACCTGTTGGCGAGTCACTACTGGAGTGGGCGTGGCAGACAGGGACAGGGGTCACTGTGGACTCATGCACAGCCCAGTGTTTACAGATTCATACACAAGAACACACATGTTGGTGTGCATCTGTTTCTTACCCCTGGCTTAGGAAAGGGCCTAGAAGAGGTGGTGCCTCAACAGTAATGAATATATTTTATATATTTGATACTCATATCTTGGTTTCTTAAAACTATTCCCTAATGATAGGAACAATAGATTTGGAATTAAATGATCCACTCCAAGTCTTAGAAGGGTGAAATGCAAGATGTACTAAAATCACCTTACTCTTCTCCTGAAAGACCTCCATGGGGAGCCCTCCCCACTCCAGTCTCGAGATGGCGGCACCCAAAAACCACGAATAGACCATCTTGATGTAAGCACACGAGGTAGTTTAATAACAGAGCTCCGGGCCTATAAGGATCTCACGCAGGAGACAAAGGAATCGACCACGAGGCCTGAAAGCTAGGGGTTTTTATAGGGAGAGGGTCAGGGGCTAGGAGGAATTGGTGTGGTTTCACATGATTGTCTCATTTGAACATCAGCAGAAAACGATTACACATCAGCAGAATAGTACATGCAAGTCAGGATGTCGGGAGACCTGAGGGGCGGACGCTTATCTAGGTCAGTGGAACATTTGGTTAACATATAACTCCAAATTAGGTGGCTGATGACTCAGTCAAGATAGCCCAGACAAGTTCCTGCATTCTTCTTTTATCTTATGACCAGTCAGCCCCAAGAATGTTTTAACAACAGGCCTGCCTGGCAGTGCCCGGGTCTGTTCCACTGTGTTCTCCGCCTCAGGCTTCTAAGCTTACAAACGACTTTTTCTTTGGACTATTTGACATAAGTTACATAAATCAGGCCTCAAATTTTATCTTAAATTTCATTTCCCTTCACTCCAAAATAAGTAAGTGCTCAGTATGGGTAAGACCCAGTGAAGGACATGGGATCAAACTGAAAGAGCAGCCGATGATAAAATTTTCAGATAAATAACTGTGTTTCTATTGCTCCTCAGAGTAAACTAAACACCCAGTCCACCCTAACAGATGCACAGTCAGGTAAGTTAACACAGAAGAGGGAAGCAATTCATTCTTACTGCCCTAGGGGAGGAGTGTTTGAGGAGGAGGCAGAAAGGTTGCCATTAGACAAGATGACAATAGTAATTGTTAAGGGCACAGCCACTGCTGAAATATAAAACCGTACAAAATATGTTAGTGGACATTTGCGTAGGCTCAAAGCATTCTTCAGCAAGACCCGTGTTGACCGCAAAAGGAGAAGCTGTCAGGTGTCTACTAGAGAAACCTGCAAAACGACCTTACCCAACCGACCCCAGTTAACATGACAATAGTAAAACACCTGTGGTGTGTTGTCTAACTACAGCTCTGCCCAATTCCTGTTAAGTGCATAACCAGTGTAACCAAGGAAAAAAAACAAAGCAAATACAAAATGATGAACATCTATTAAAAAACTGTGATCAGAACGTTGCAAATGTGCCTTAGAGAATGGTCAGCAGGTGATCCTGAATCTTTATGGTCTGATCTTGTGGGAATGCCTGGTGAAAACCTGGGGAAGCTGGTTGGAAGGAAAGGTTGAGAGCTCCCCATGCTTGTGGAAATTTTGTGTCTGAGATTGTCTCAAAGTAAAGAGTGAAGGGTATTTTCTCATGCCTCTTTTCAACTGGGCACACTCCAAAAGTTGGTCTGCAGGTTACGGGATGTACTTATTTTCTCACAGAAATCACATATGTTCTATTACGTGGTTCCTGGATCAGCCCTCAAAAGCTTACTTAGCCTAGAACTCGGTGTGCATTTATCTGTGTTTATCGGCCAGTCCCACTGTGTCCTAGCACATAAGCAATAGTCCGCCATGGCTGTGTTCCTAAGAGGAAGTTGCCCCAACCGGAAGCTGAAGGGGTTGCTTTACTGGTTCCCAGGTCTTACTGTGAGAATGTGGATTCAGCAAGCTGCAGAGCTGATTTTAAAGTCAGGTCTTGTGACGGGCTGTTTTGTCTACACACCTGAAGACCTATCTGGCTAGAGGCTATGGAAAGGAAGTGGGCTGATGGTGCCTCTGCTGTCTGGTCCTCTAAAGTTTGTATCCTGCTTCTTGTATTGAATTGTTAGAATGTAACTACTTTTTATGAATAATTCTACCTTGCATCTTTAAATCATTTTGGATAGATAAATCAGAAAGTATAAGAGTAAGTATCCTAAAAAGCTTAACTCTTCATGATATGCTTACAACGTAGGACCATATTTTTGTTAAAATTTTTGATAGTGTTTAAAATGAATTAAGCATGCCCAGACCATGCTATGTCACTCTGAAGCTTTTTCTTTCTGGGTATCTATAAATAATGCAGATATGAGCATGGGACACTGCTATAAGGATGGGCCTTTGATTGAACAACGTTTCTGTTGGGACTGACTTGATGTGGTATGAGTGTCCACACGGGCAAGGACGCTCACACAAAGACCAGGACTACATACAAACTGTGCCCATCACAAGTTCTTACTGTGAGATGGCCGAACAACTGTTCCCCATCCTCCTCTACTGCACCTCAGCAGCAGCCCTGCAAGGTAGCTAGCTGTGTGTCAATTAGGAACATGGAGATGCGAAATCTTACCAACCACACAACAGAAGGAACCCGAGTCTGAAGCCTTCTTGATTTGTCTCTTTCTCTAAAGTTTATGGCTTCAGTCACTGTCCTCTGGTGCGTTCCTGACCAGGAAGTAGTAAATAGACCAGAGAACTGAGGGAGAAAGAAAAAAGTGCTTGCAGGAAATACACTAGGCTTTCATCTAATCTGCTCTGTTTTAGGATTTAAAATGACAGAGCAAATCGGAAAGCCAGCAGGGATTTTTAAACATGACTCAGAGATCAAACATGATTCCTTTTTGTCTCAGAACACTTCACACTCGAACCGCAGGCTTCACTGCTGCTGGTGTGCGTCCAGACGCAGTCCTGTAATTGGTAAATTTACATCGTGTTTGTTGCCAGCAGATTAGGAAGGCACAAGTGTCAGATCTAGGAAATCCACAGAATCTCAGCCTTTGTGGAGACTAATTGGTCCAATCGATAAACTGTTAATTAGAAAATAAATCCAAACCTTTATTCTTTATTTTAGTAACTTTGGTGTAAACCCTCTTTCTTAAATCCCTATGTATTCCTTTCCTCTAAAAACTATGAGTGTTAAATGTGAGAATTACCAGGACTTTTCATTGAAAATATCAGCCAGTTTATCAAAATGTATTCAGTTGCTGCGGATCCTTAAAATCATGGTTCACATTTATCTATACCATCTTTAATGGTAGAGAACGGTGGGAGACAGCATCAAAGCCTCCTTCCAGGAGGAAGCCCGGAACCAGGGATGCTTTCCCAGTGAGCCCAGCCATGTTCTTCTCTTGCAAGGGCCGCAACATTAGCATAACAGCGTCAGACAAAGGAGAGTCCATCTTGTTCAGACCCCTAGCTTGTGCAGCTTCCTTCTCCACAGACTTGAGACTACCCCCGTTTTCACAGTAATAAGTCCCAGGACTTAATTTCCTTTCAGTATTTGGAGTCGCCACTATGCTATAGGATTTTCTGTGCTAGAATGTTTGCATTGGATTGGTAGCTGCCCCTCAAGGCTGCTGCCTTGGGAGGTTATATATACTTGAGTGATTAGTATTTGGAGACTGAGGATGATTCTAGACCCATTGAGTTTTCTCAGCCAAATACCTGGTACTCAGCACTCTACCCCACAGCCAACTCTCATCTGACTTCGGTACCCTTTCCCTGTTTCCCTATTAAAGTTCTCCTGCTGAGGTGACCAGTGATGACCACATCTGTTAACGGGACACTTGATGAGCCCTTACTTTGCGCCATCATTAGAAGTCAGTCGGTTACTCTCTGTCTCTCTGAGTAAACTGTTGGCAGCACAGAAGCAAGGGCCGTCTTGTGTTACCACAGCAGTGCCTGTCAATCAGACCCTCAGGGCTTTGAGAAGGGAATGAATGACTGTGTCTAACTTTACCTGTGCAGAAGAAGAAGCCTGCAGGCCGGGGAAGCTGCAATGATTTGCACAAGTACTTAAGAGACAAACATCCTGCCTAGCTCTAGCCTAGAGGACTTTAGGTCACACAATGCCGTGACTGTCAGCTGGGGTAATTTATATAAAAACAGTCACAGAGATGATCTGATTCTCTGCCCGTCTGTAGTTGTCTGGGATTCCAGACTTCTACGAAACAGAGCTAGGAGCCACTGTCAGTGAGAAACATGTGCTTATGTGTGTAGCTGTGAGCACATGTGTGCACATGCATGTAGCAGCGAGGCTGTGAAGGAAGGCTACGTTTCTCTTCTGCACACTGCCACATTCCTCAGGCCATCACCGTAGGAACCTGCCCGCTTTCCTGGAAGCTCATGGATATTTATACGTTATTGGTTGATTTTATGATGAAAACTTAATGTATATTCCTCTAACATTTTTTGGAAAGAAAAAAAGAAAAATGAAACAAACGTCTTACAGCCTGGAAATATCTACCAAAAAAGTCCTATTTCTTTCCAGGATTTCAGATATATTTAGGTTTCTTTTATGTAAGTGGCATCATTTTTAATGAAGTCCTATATTCTTCATTTTCAACAAATGTTATATAACGACTCATTAAAATTTCTTCAGAAAAATTCAGAAACATAATTTTAATGACTGCATAATATTGCATTTTATGGATGTATCATAAATGTCTTAATTATTTTTTTCTGCTTAGATATTTATGCTCTTCCCAGGCCTTTTGTTATAAATAATGCTGTGATGAATCCCCGAATAAAACTTTCTTTTCCTCTCAGTCCATTTACTTAGGCCACATCTCTAGCTCTGAAGTTAGTTCATATGTGCACATGGTACATTGCTAGGTTTTCAATACATATTGCTAAATTACATTTCAGGATTTTTTTTTAACAATTTATTTGCTAACTAAGGCACTCACTGTGAATGTTATGGAAGGCAGACATAAGGTGTAGCCACAGCCCCTTTCAGTGAAACTACTGTGGGACAGGATATGGTTCTTCTGCAATCAAGGAGCCAATCACAAGTGACTAATTGCAGGCCGGTGAACCCCAAAGACCAGATGCCTGGCAGAGGCCTAGATGAGAGGGCAGAACAGCAGTCACCTGAGAGAAAGGCCAGGCCGCATTTCAGCACGCAGAGGGCCTGGTAGCAACGACTTCCAACACATATCAAGTGCCTTTGAAATGAGCAGTTTACCTATCAGGTGGCACACGGGCATTCTGAGAGAGGTCACTGGCTCTCTGACCCCCACCTTCTTGGTGCATTGTTTCCTTATGTTCCCCCCACCCTGGATCACTTGAGTAACTGTACTCCAGGGCACAGACCATCACCCTTGTGTTCACTGTGACCCGGCCAGCCCATCTGATTTGATTACTGATCCTATCGTGGATATCTTTATACATGAGTCAAGCTTTTATGTAAGACAGTAAAATATTAAAATGCTTAAAAGCATAGACTCTGGAGCCAGGCTGTCTGAGCTCAGTTCCTAGCTCTGCCATTTCGTAACTGCAGGAACTTGGGCAGGTTGGTAAATCTCTTTGCTTTTGTCTTCTCATCTACAGAGTGGCTAACAATAGTGATTCTCCTTAGACTTGCCATTCAGATGTGCTAGGATGTAAGGTCTGTAGTGAGTACTGTATAAGAATGCCCTGTTATTTCTTTTGAAGTTACTAAAAATTAGATTCAACAGAGGGGTGAGCATCTGGGGGTAAGAGTACCATAAAGTTCCTGCTGGAGCTTTGGGGATAAAAGGAAAATTGTTCCGACCTGACTGGGTTCCCCAGAATAGTTTAGTTATGTCATAGAAAAGTGAGTGTGTGTGTTTGTGTGTGTGTGTGTGTGTGTGTGTGTGTGTGTGTGTATGTATGTATGTATGTATTCTGGGCCTTTTAGAAATTTACGAAAGCAATATTTTCTATTAAAGATGAGGACCATGGCATCTCTATTCCTTCAGAAATGCCTCTAACATTAGGAAAGAAGCGATTTGCTTAGCCACCAATATTAAAAGCAATCTAATCCTGCATTCTGGCCATGGTGAGAAGTTTCCTAAGTTAACACTTAAAAACCATAGAACTTTCCCATAAATCACAACCCAGAAACAATGGTGGCAATCCATTGAAGGCTCATTTACCTTCTGAGCACCTCTTAAGTCTTCAGCCTTTGTCTTGGGTTCACCTAGAAAAGTCTCCCTGGAGGGTGAGGTTGTTGGTGTGCCTCCAGAATTTAACCTTCCTGATGACAGCGATTTGAAATCACATTCTACCAAATGTTCGAAACAAATAGTATGGTGACTTAGACACCAAGAAGCTATCTGACCAAACAGGAAACACTTGACCGGCAGAAGTGGCCTTGGACCTCGGCGTCTGTAAAGTCAAGGCTTTTTGTGGATAATTGAAATTCATAATCTTACAAGGGGCTTTAATTGAATATTTGGAAGTCTGTATGAAAATAATCAACTAAGTCAGAGTAAACACAGCTAGACCAAACAGCGTAAGTCTTCAATAGGAGCAGCCTAATTAAAAAGATGTATTGTCCTTCCTGGATGCAGCCGTCCGTGCTGTTTTTAGTATTATGCCATTGGGAAATACAACTGTTTCTGAGCAAATAATTTAAACTCCCATGCTGGGGCTTAAGTGTGGTTTCCCTCCCCCTTTCTCTTCCTGCTTGTTCAGGGATAAAGCCTTGTGAATTCTTCAGACACCAATCAGATTTATCATCCTGTGCCTTTTGATGACATCCATCTGTTTATCTGAGAAGCCATTAAAGACTTATTGAGTTACAGAGTATGGAGAAAATTGGCTTATCATCTATGGTTAAATCCAATCCTTGCATCTGCCATCTTCTCAGCATATGTGGTATATTCTGAAATTACCCTGACTTGCAGACCCGTGATACAAGAATACATTTGCTTCATAGCCTTTTCATGCCGTTTCTGGAGAATTTCTAATGCATGAGCAATTTGTAGTCCTGGAAAATGTTGACAGAGAGATGTCAGTGCTTTTTCTTGTTAAAAGTTCAAAACCTAATGGGTACCGCGTCAGCTTGTAAGGCGAATTCGGAAATGGGCGCTGCTCAGTCCTGTTAGTCCTTGTTAGTATTTAGACAAGCTTGCTCAAGGCAAAATTCAACTCTAAGGTCACAAAAGGTAGAACTGTGTTAATCTGAAGATAAAGATACATTAATATCAAGTCAGGATTCAAACAGGCAAAGTGATAGCTCATCACAAACGGAGTTAAATGAACACCAGCAGGGAAGCTGATAAGACAGAGCAGCAGGGCTTGCTGGGGATGGCTAGCCAGGGCTGCAGGGCTTATCTCACAAGTTGAGCAGCCTGAGAGATGCTAAAAGTCCCGTTTCCTGAGCTGGCCTAGGAAGCAATGCCTCTGTGGCGAGAACTAATTGAAATAAAGTGAATATTTGCAGTTTCCTGTAGATATTGTTACATCCTGACTGCAGGAACCCCAGAGAAAGCAACAGTAAATCAACAGCTACTTCTCTTTGCCAACTTTTCACACATTTGTCAGATAAATAGTAACAAACCAAGAGTAAAACACTTCCTCGGTTTACATATGTAAATCAGGCTAGTTGGTTGGCATATGTAAATCAGGCTGGAATTCTGGGAAGCCTGGACTTTGAGGGAATTTTCGGTTACACCATAGCTGCTCCTCGCTGAAGTCTAGCCATGAAGGCTGTTTATCAGCTGTTTAAAGAACATTCTTCTGCTTGAATTTAACTGTGCACTTTCATTGCTTTCCTCTTTGGAAGATAAGTACCCTGAGATAGGAGACAATACCCATAGAACAGCGAGCATAGTCAACGGAAGCCTGCATCCCTGTTACTGCTGGCTTCAGAATGGTATTCCTTCATCTTGCTTGGCTGTAACCTTCACACAGCCTTGGTGTGCACTGTCAGCAATCATGCTGTTTTGTAAGTCATGGGCAATGCCACAATCAGAGAAAGCCACTGCCAAGGCAAGACCTAGACCCCTAAAGCACCAGAGGGTAGGAGAGTCTCCTAGGCGTGTTTTTAAATTTCTCTGCAAGATAAATGTGAACAGGGTTGAAAACAACCCAAGCCCTCCTTTGCGGTCAGGAGTCACACAATCAGTGATTTGAGAACTATGCACTTTCTTCCTGTACTGCCCACACCCACCCACCAACCACACCCTCTCATGTGCCCAGCCCTGAGATTCTATGAGGAACCAAGTCACTCTTTTTTGTTCAGGCTTCATTTTGACAAGTAGGTAAATACTGTTTCTCAGACTTATGCCCTGGGATGGCTTTGGGCATTTTGTTGCTCAGAGTTTGGCCTGTGGTCTACTCTGCTAAGCATTCTGTGTTTTTGTTATCTGTGACCCTCACTTCTCCATGGCTACTTGCCCCCAAAGACAAGGGGAGCAAGAGGGAGGTCAGGGGAATCGCTTCAGTGAGACAACTCAACCTTATTGGGGTGAACAAGGGCCATACAGATCTTGGGGAGTGGGTGGGAATTTCCAGGGTGGATATACATTATTGGCTAGGGTGGAAATGGTTATCAGGCGAGAGGAAGATGAACCTGTAATCTGATCCTAGGCTAAGTGACTTTCTACAGATTTTTTTTTTGGGGGGGGGCAGGGGTGTGGGGGGTTGTTCCAGGAGGGAAGGGCTGATTGGTCACGACACACTACCTAATTATCATACTTGGGAAGGGCTTAGCAGGAGTTGTATATGCTGAACCATGCAGCTTGCAGGAAACTCTGTACAGACTCATCCCCAAGTAAGGTCAGGCAAAGAAAAGGAAGCCCCTCTAAGCAAGGGAGTCCCCCATTTTGTGCAGAGCTCAGAGAGCTTATCCAGTCACGGTGGACGGCAGCATAATAGCAGAATCTTTCAACAGTTGTCAAAACATCTGATGGGTGGGCACACACAGAAATATGCAAACATTTAATTTAATGGTTGTGTTCATTTTAGTTTTATTTAAGAAAAATATTAAAGATTTTCAATAATTTCATGATCAGTTAAGGGTACTAAGTCAGATGCAGATAGCTTCAAGGCTGGCTAATAATACACATCACTTCTGTGGACCACAGGGAGTTACTAGAGCAACAGTGTCAGAGGATAAAATATAACAGTGTAACATTGCCCCAAGGAGGACATATCACAGTTCTTCTACCCTTCCTATCTGCATCCTCTGTGCCAACTCAGCGCTACACTACTGGGGTAGAAGCTAAAGCTCTCTCCCACTGTGACTTCAGAGGATCTGTTGATCTGCTGTGATTCACCGTGTTGATGACACCCTCCCTGGACTCTTGACTCTACCTCATGGCTTCCTTAGAAAGCAGAGTCTAAGGGCAGAAGAACCTTGCTGTTGTGGGCTGAGCACTTCCAAGCTTACAGGGACCGTCTTGCCCTATTGTAAACCTATGTTCCCATATCTTTCAACTTCGGGAGAGCCTGTCTCATGCAAGGAGGCTCTTTCCCTAGTGTCCTCAGGCCTTTGTCATTCTTGGGCTGCCATTTGGTACTGACTAGAGAAATTGGGAATGTGGTGTTTATCCTTACACACATCTCCAAGAGAGCATTTCCCAAATATCAGGCACTGTTGAAGAAGGAAATCAGCCATCAACACACTTCAGGAGCACAGAGGAAATGCTGATAATACTTCTTCTATGAAGGAAAGTGCAATCCATCATGTAGACAGTAAATAACTGAATCTCCTGTTTCTACAAAGGATAAAAACATTGATACAAGAGGAAGAGCAGAACATGAGGCGCTTTTTTTTTCTTTCTTTCTTTCTTTCTTTCTTTCTTTCTTTCTTTTTTTTTTTTTTTTTTTTTTTTTTTTTTTTTTTTTTTTTTTTTTTTGGACTCATATTCCAGACTTGCTCAGCCTCTGAGCAGAGCATCCTGTGAATGAGAGAAGATACCAAGATACTAAGAAAGCCTTCACTGCCAGGGTTTTGATTTAATCCAATGTGAACTAAGAAAGATATTATGGATTTTGAGCTGTGACATGATATTAAAATTTAGTTTTAAGAAACTAAATCTTGCTTTATATCAATGGAAGAAAAAAGACAGTAGGGATCAGTTATGAAAAGTGCAGTGATCTAAGAGAGTAAGGTTCTAGACACAAAGAGGACCTCAAGGGTTTGCAGAAAGGATTATTCAGAAAAGTGCGACAGAACCAAATAAAGGTTACTATTAAAGCCTCTTATCCCCCGCGTCAGATACTGCCTATGCGCTCCTAACAAGGCTTATTAATAGCAAGGTGTTCTTAAAATGGATTTATGGTATACCAGGGAGTCAGTGCCTGTGGAGGCCAGAAAAGGATATCAAATCCCTTGGAACTGGAGTTACTCAAGACCGTGAGTTGCTCTATGTATGTGTGCTGGAAATTAAACCCAGGTCCTCTAGAAGAGCGCTCTTAACAATTGAGCCATCTCTCCAGCCCCTAACAGTAAAGTTCTTAATATAGCTTGACTTGAGAACTCTTCTCTAGTTAAATTCTTTGGTTGTGGCTGGCCTGGAACTCACTATGTAGTCCAGGGTGCCTTCAAAGTCACGGAGATCCACCTATCTAGGCCACCAAACTGCTAGGAATAAGGGTGCGTGCCACTATGTCCAGCCCCAGTTTAAAAAATGAGTGATCTGCTGGAATTGTCCTGAAGATCAGCACTGGGCATTAACTTATTCTGGGGAATGAGTGTAGGATCATGTTCAGGGTCATGTTTTCCAAAAGAAATCCTAAACCAAGATGTAAGTCCTGAAGGAGAAAACAGTATGAAGCAATGGTAAGCAGTTGGTGATCTAAGCACTCATTCCTGCACCAAGATGTGTGAAGCATATGTGCACGTACGAAAGGTTTGCTTAGAACATTTTTTTTCATTCATACATAGCACCAACTGTGTACTTCTGACCAGTTTACAAAGCTTGCCTGGACCTGCCCTTTCAGAGGTTAGGGCCCTGTGCAAAAATGTTGAAGTCCAACCAGAAATTAACCAGGCTAAGATTATATTGAAGATATTGTCCAAGAAGTCAGGCAGAGATTTATAAGACACTGGGGTCAGTTGATGGCATTCCAGAGACATGGTAGGATCTAGACCTCAAGTCTCTTGAGTTCCTTGGCAAAACTGATTCCGAGTCACCAGCCTGGACAAAACCAGCCTCTTAAGATGTGAGGGCTTGGGTAGGAAAAGATCCAGTGAGAGAGACGGTTTAGAAGAGCCAGCACTGGGCATCTTGCAGTTGAGAGTGAGAATTTGGCAAACGTTTTCAGATTCAAGGGTCAAGTGTTCTCTGCACCCAGGGTGCGGAAGGTCAGCTAGGGAGGAACGGCCAGAAGGTCAGAGCTTTGGACCTTCAACTGGAGGAGTATGAATCGCCTACTCCCTGGGCGTTTTACCCTGGGGAAACACAGCTTTTCTCAGGTTTAATTTTTAACTTGCATAACAGGAATATGACCACCTACCTCTTGGGAAAGAGTCAGAGGAGATGGTGTCTTTAAAGTGTTTAATATACCTGACAGACAGTATGTGCTCATCCCTCGAACGTTGTATTCTGCTTTGATCATACTTACCTGGGCAGTAGACACCAGAATACCCACATTCCCAGCGACTACGCGAGTCCCAGAACTGCCTGTGCTGCTCAGAAACTTGAGCCTCTTCTGATGTTTGCTCAGTTTGTGTTTTTCACAGTCACAGTTCTTTGAAGTGAAACCTCCATATTGGGAAGATAAGGAGACTGCTCTGGAGACAGAGAAATTTGATGAATGAATGCATACTGCAGAGTCAAAGAGATCTGACAGTGATATGCACAATTAATTAATTGCTAAGATAATGTGCACTTGGAATAATTTTAAAGTGTTTTTTGTAATTTGCGTTTTTAAGTGATAGTAAATTAAATTCTAGCCTTTGCTCTGAGTGTTCTTTTAGCCATAAGTCTACTGTGTTTTAATTAGAAAACTCTCTGACAGTTCCAGGAAAGGAAACATTTTTTTCTCTGTTTAAAACATTTCTACCACTTCAGCTAAACAATTTATCCAGAAAGATTTTTTTTCTTTAAAAGGAATAGTAGACAATTAGAAAGAGAGTACAGTAAATTGTCTGCCTTGTGGATTCGAGCCAAGAGTCATGCAACTTCTGTGCTCTATAAGCAATTGCGAACTGAAAAACGAGTAACTGGTGTATCATAATAGACTCTGCTCTAAGAAGCCATCACTGTAGAATGTATTTCCGGCTCTAAGAAGCCCAAGAACAAAATAGAGAAGAGAGGATCTATGTGATTGTAGCTAAGACTCAAGTTATGCTGGACATCACTTTCGGTAGAAGGAAAGTCATATTGTTGCTGTAACTAGGAATGGAGGCAGCACTCTTTGTTACAATGTAGCCTACCCCAACCCCAGAAAATCTGTAGCCAATGCACATGGGCAGAGATGAGCCAGTCTGGTAACCTCCCTGAATCTGACTAAAGAGATGGCTGTAGAAATCACACTGAAAAGACTGTAGTTCTTAGACCAAAGGCATTTAAGTAATAGGGGCTGAAGAGATGGCTCAGTGCATTAAGAGCGCTATCTGCTCTTCCAGAGGTCCTGAGTTCAGTTCCCAGCAACCGAATGGTGGCTCATAACCATCTGTAATTGGATCCAATGCCTTCTTCCACTGTGTCAGCAATAGGATGCTCATACATTAAATCAATAAATAAATCTTTTTTAAATTTAATTTTACTTGTAATTCATATTTTACACTCCACATTCTATTCCCTGCCCCTCCCCATCCACCCTCCAACTGCTCCACATCCCACACCTCCTCTCTACCCCACCCCATCTCCAAGTGGATGCTCCTACCCCCCACCCCACCCTGGAACCTCCAGTCTCTTGAGGGTTAGGTGCTTCATCTCTGAATGAACACAGACCTAGAATTCCTCTACTGTATATGTGTTAGGGGCCTCATATCAGCTGGTGTATGCTGTCTGTTTGGTGGTCCAGTGTTTGAAAGATCTTGGGGGTCCAGATGAAGACTGCTGGTCTTCCTACAGAATCGCCCTTCTCCTCAAATTCTTTCAGCCTTTCCTAATTCAACAACAGGGGTCAGCTGCTTCTTCCTGTTGGTTGGGCGAAAATAACTGCATCTGACTCTTTCAGCTGCTTGTAGGGTCTTTCAGAGGGCAATCTGTCCAACTGGCTGTCTGTATGTAGAAGAATGAAAATAGACCTATATTTGTCACCTTGTACAAAGCTCAAGTCCAAGTGGATCAAGGACCTCAACATAAAACCAGATACACTGACTCTAATAGAAGAGAAAGTGGGAAAGAGACTTAAACTCATTGGTACAGGGGGAAATTTCCTAAACAGAACTCCAATGGCTCATGCTCTAAAATCAAGAATTGATAAATGGGACCTCATAAAACTGGAAAGCTTCTGTAAGGCAAAGGACATAGTTGATAAATAAATAAATCTTTAAGAGAGAGAGAGAGAGAGAGTGTGTTCACCTTTAGAGAGTGGGAGTAAGAATGGGCTCAATTCAGATAGTCCAGAATGTGCTTATGTGCACATGAATTATATATATATATATATATATATATATATATATATGAATCCAGAAAAGGATAATGAGCTAGCAAAAGTCACCAGCTATATGTCAGCTGAGGGTTAATACCTCAAATATGTAAAGAACCGAACAAATCAAACAAGCAAAAAGCAAAACTGATGATCAATAAACAGGTAATGAGTGGAAGAGACAGCTCTCAAAAGAAGAAACACACTACTCAATAAATACTTCTTAAAGTATTCAGCATTCTTAGCCACCATGGAAGTGCAAATTTTAACAACTTTGATATTCCATCTTACCCTAATCCATGTAACTATTGTCAAGAAAAAAAAAAAAAAGCTGGCGACAATGTAGGGAGCGAGGAACACTTAGTCACTGCTGGTAGGAGCGGAAGCTAGCACAGCACACAGAGGCTTCTCCAAGAGGTAAACTAAAACTATGTGACCGGGCCACAGCACCCCGGGGCCCACCCCAGAGAGCTCTGTCTTAGCACAGAGAGGCTTACACATGTGTTCCTGCTGCTCTGTTCACAGTAACAAGGGAATGGAATCTGCCTAGATGTCCATCAGCAGGTGAATGGATGGTGAACATTTGGTGTAGAGAGAGGATTTTATTCAGCCATAAAGAAAAATAAAATCATAGAATCAAGAAAATGGATGGAAATAATGATTATATTAAATAAGGTGACCTAGACTCAGACACTGCCACGTGCTCGTCTCTCTTGCATAAGGATCTCAGCTTTAATTTTTTTATATGTGGGTGTAAATATGACTGACTGTAAGCCATGAAAATACAATGGAACCTCAAGCTGGGGAGGGGCTTTAGGAAAGAAGGGGGACACCTGTGACATGACAGTGGGTGAGTGTGGGAGGGTATGGGGGGCCTGACATCAGGAGTGTGGGCGGGCATGGGGGCAGGACATTGGGAGTGTGAGAGGGCATGGGGGCAGAATATAGGAGAAAGGATTAAGAGAAGATGGACCCAAACAAATTATGCAAACACCACAAACCCCCATTACTCTGCCTCCTAATTTTGAAAATAAACCAAATGGTCTGGAGTAAAAGGAGTTGACAAAGTATGTTGATGCTCACGCACCCTCTTGATAATATCTGGATGAGATCATTTGAGCTTCGGGAACAAAAGTACTGTTTGGCAATATTTAAATCCTATTTAATATAAGCAGTAACCAAATTTTACACAATTAACTTGAAGTATTTCAGCCAAGTGTGTATCTACACAAATGCTATGTTGGCTTAACTTCTCTCTGAAGGCTTGGAGATATTTTTCCCTTGGCAGGTGGAAAGCATGTATATTTTATTCGTGTACTGAAAACTATTTAACGAGCGTGAGTGTATTCCTAAGCAGTGTGCTGGGTACCAGGCATACCTCATGAAAAGGATGCTCACCATCTTGAGTGGGGGACAGACAGGGAGGGAGGAGATAGTTAGTACTGGAGGACCCTTCCCTCCTAAGTGGACCTGCTGTGATGGAGGTTGGAGGTGCCACAGGGCCACACCTCAGTCAGGTGCTGCAGATCTAATTTGAAGACCATTTATGTGTAATTCTGATGTGCAGAAGAAATGGAAGACCCTTGCTCTGCAAGATGCCATTCTGCCAAATGCCAAATCAATTTCAGATCTTGCTGGCCACATCAGAAACATGAAATTCATTCTGGTCATGACAGTCTCTCTCTCTCTCTCTCAAATCTTAATCTTGAGGACAGCTTTATTAGTGTTTAGAAGAAAAACTCCCAGGGCAGGCAAGCTGTAAATCTCAACAGCTGCACACATGGAGAATAGGTAGAGAAAGAGCCATGCTACTTTCAAAGGATCATGTGGTGAGAGGGGACAGATCACTTCTGAGGACAATAAAAATGCCCAGAGTAATGGAGAACACATACTTAGGCTCTGGCTAGCATCAGAAAGAAACAAAAAGAAAAACAGAAAAAGATAAAAGAAAAGGAGAAAATTACATTCTGAGTCAGGACCCAGAAAGTGGCAGACCTGGCCAAACCCCATGGCAGCCCTATAGGACTGCACGCACTAGGGGGCAGACTTCTAATAGGGAAAAAAGTGCATTATCTCATTTAAAGGGTAACATATTCCTCCTGTCTCTCTCTCTCTTTTCTATTTATGAATTAATTTATCTTTTTACACTCCATATTTTATCCCTCCCGCCCCCACCCCAACCCCTCGTCCACCCTCAGACTGTTCCACATCCCTGTCTCTTTAGCATGGCTTAAGCGAGTTCCTACTGAGGGGAAGCACACCTTCTATTTTTAAGATAGGGTCTCTTGCTGAAGATCAAGCAAGACTGCCTGGCCAGGGGGCTCCCAAGATCCCCCCGCCCCCAGTCACAGTGACTATAGGCATGAGCCACCATGCCCACCTTTATATATAGTGTTGGGAATCCAAAACCCAGATCTTCACATTATACAACTATGACCTCACCAACGGAGTCATCTCACAGACCCATAGGAAGCTTCTTGCACGGGCAACACCACACCCCGTTCTGGTGGGAAAGTTATCTCCTAGACCCTCAAGCAAACGGTGGTTTGGAATGGCAAGGAAAGCATTTTGACCCTGAAACTGAGCTGTGCTCACTCACAAACACCAAGAATTCATGTCAGCAGAGAGGTAGCTCTGAATGATAGGTGGGACAACATGATAGAATGTTCTGGAAATGAAGCTGGGGGTCAGGCTGGGCAGTAGGGAACACTTTCAGAAGCTTGAAATCACAATCTCTCCAAATGCTGAAAGTGAACACAGGTGACAGCCATGAATGGGGAAGCCAGGTGACCGTGGCCACAGGTGGGAAGTCTTATGCAGTAGACCAGCGTCCCGATGCGACCTAGAAGAAAGTCATCTCTCCCACGTAGAGTGCTCGCCTAGGCTGTTAGTGACATCAGCCTGAGATAGATCTGTCTATGGAAAGCTTTTGCAAGGACCCAGGGACCTGTGACAGTAGGGTTAGCCTGAGCCTAGCCAAGGAATGCATGGACCCAAGAGAAACTCAGAGGAATCCCAGCCATGGTCATGGGGCTTTCAGGGCCCAGGGGAACGGAGCAGGTTGTAAAAACCTCAGCCAAGTGGACGTCCATCTTTTCTATGTTGGATTTTCCTCTTCTTTTCTTAGCATGTGATGGAGGGCATGCATGCCATACATGCATGTGGAAGTCAAAAGACAACTTTAGGGAATGGGTTCTTTCTGTCCACCTGTGTATGGGTTCCAGGAACAATACCCAGATCTCTAGGCTTGCATAGCAAGTGCCTTCGACCTCTGGGGTGTCTCCTCGGCCCCCGTATTGGAGTTTGTCCTGAGTCTATGTATCAGTATAGTTAAACCTTATCTCTCACACATTTCCAACCCAAGTCTCTGGCCTCCCAGGTGCTAGGTTGGCTGCCTACCTGGGTCCAAGGGGAGGTCTAAGCTCATACGGTTCACATGTCTCCCTGTAAATGGTATTGGAAATCCCGAAGTGGGCAGGCAGCTCGTCTTGAGTCACATACTAGCTATTACAAGACCTGCTCAGAAAAGGGAAACTGAGGCATAAAGATGGAAAACTGCCTGTGAAGGGCAAGACGGTAACAGAGTTCCACAGAAGAGGAAGTGGGCCACAGTGACTCTTGGGGTGAGGGTTATTCTCTCATGGAACCTGAAAGCAGGGGCTGGGGCATATCGATGTGAAGCCCCTGTCCAGGGTATTTGCTGAATCTCTGGACCCTCTAAGAGATCTCCCAGAGGTGATGGCTCATGTGCTTGTGGGGCTGCCGTTGGCCAAGTTCTCTTCTCATCTCTTCAGGACCTTCCTCAGTCTGGGACTCAGGGCAATGTATGCTTGACTGCTGTCTCTGAGCCTGCCTCCCCCTTAACCCCACTGCCCTACCCTCATCCATCCTGAGCCTTGCATCACCAAGGCCACCAGTGGCTCCCACTGCCTTTGATCTGCCTTTGATCAAATGTAATTCTCTTTCTGAGTCCCTGCAGCCCAGGTCCTCAGCTCCACACTTACCCCTGTGTCTGTCAGGAGTTCCTGCTCTGTGGTGGTGGTTGGCTCTATGGACTTTGTAGCACCCTGCTGGTAGCTCCTGTGTGAGATGTGGTTGCTCCTTCCTGTGAGCTCCCTAGCTTCACTGCATAGCTTCCTCCCCTCTCTCCCGCTTACCTGACCAACATTTCGACTACCCCTGATGCTTTACACTCAGCCAAACTCTAGTGTTAATGCCACTCTGATTTCTCAAAGGCGGTCCCTGTGCCCCAGAAAGCAAGAGAGCTGTTCTGGATGGAGCACTACTGCAAGCTGGCCTCTTCAGATCTCTCTCTGCTGTGTCCATTCTGTACATGCAGTCACAGGGGCTTGTACACTATGCTGTCTCAGTCCTGAAGCTGTGAAGGACCAAGGACCCAACTAAAGCTCTTCCTTCCACATACATTTCACTGTCCTGTCGTTTCCTGATTCTAGATGTCTGTCCTGCCCTCTGTGTTTGCCTCCACCAGCTCTCTTCCTACCCTGGCACTAGAGGGATCTCTCAAATGCACAACAGCCCGTTTTGTCACTGATGGATTCTGAGGGCTCATTTCTGACAAGATAAAGTTCATCCTTCTCAACAGGTTGTATTAATTTCCAAGGCTCCCACCCTAATACCACCAAATATACCAGTACAAATATACCAAGGTCCTAGCACAGTTGCCAACTGGCAAGTGTCACATGATCAGTACTTTAACAAGCATGTGTTGTCTCAGGGGGGAAGTTGAATTATAGGAAGCATAGAGTAAATACTGAAAATGAAAAAATAAATACATGTATGATTCCCAGTGGATCCCAGCAGAGCTGGGTGTGTGACGGAGATGGAGAGACAAGCCTGACAGGAAGTTAGCCTTTTGGGCTCCCTGCCTCCCTAACAGGCACTAGTTTTTCCTGAGCATTTCAAATGAATGAACCAAGGTTACTTTGTAACTTTAGCTCTGTCTGAGCTCTCCGGATCCATTTGTACATTGTCCCTGTCCACTGCCTGTAAAGCTCACACAGATACCGCACTGATGGAATGGACTATCCAGGACACAAGCCTGCAACTCTCATTAATCACAGATTCCATTGTATGCCACAACAGATCTGGCTTAGGCTTTGTGCAGATGGTAGGAGGCACCTGTAGGCCCTAGACATTCTTCAAAATCATCTGAGAAGCATGCTCAGGAAAGAATCACTTCACATGGCGAGGGAGCTCCCTCCGATCATCTCAGACACATCTGCAGTAGTAGTAGTAGTAAGAGCAATAATAATAATCATAAAAGCTATCTCCTCTTATGTTACAGAAATAAAGTCCTCCTTCATAGGCATGACCACTTTCAGAAGCTACCGGGGAAAATTCTGTCTTTAGTTATCTCCCTCACATAACTAGGACTATACATATGCCAAAAGACTTATACAAGAGTATTTACGACTATATGATGTATAATAGCTAATAGCTAGAAATTCGAAATAACCCTAAACAGCCATTAAAAATATAATTGGTAAGGAATGGTATATTCATACACTAAGGACTAGTACACAGTAATTGGCTAAATAAATTATTGTTATAAATTGGACATACATGAAGTCAGAAAAAATGAGTCAGCCGCTGGAGGAGCACAGTACAGTTGCTTTCACATGGAATTTTTAAAGGTTGATTGATTGATTGAGTGTGTGTGTGTGTATGCCTGAGTATAAGTGTGCACCATGTGTGTGAGGTGGCCATGGGGGGCAGAAAAGGGCATCAGATTCCTATAGAGCTAGAGAGATGGGTGGTTGAGCACTAGAAACTGAACCTTAGGTCCCCTGTAAGAGCAGCAAGCGCTCTTAACCACTGAACTATCTCTCCAGGCCTATGATTATAAGGAGAATACTTTTATCAACGGTGCTAACAGTCTGCTTATTAACTGTACTTGAGGAGGAGAAATGAAGGGCATCTTCTAGGATGATGATGTAGGAAGAACTTTGACTTCAGGTTTGGACCTCTGGTGAGGTTCTCCAGTCTGTTCCACATAAAGTGGGTCTGCTCAGGTCCTGGGGATGAGGGGGGTGCCAGTGAGCATATAAAATGACATCTGAGATGGCCTGGCATTGACTCCACTGACCAGGAGGAACCAAGTCATTGATTCTGTAAACAAAAATCCAAGGAAACTCTGTGGGTATAGACACATGGACTCTGCTGGCAGCAATACTAGATCTGAAGCAAAGAGGAAACTCACTGACACAGAGAGCCAGAGGACATTCCTGTGGGACCTTACCTGCAGATGGCCGTCTCAGCCTTTGTCATTCCAGGAGGAACTGGAAACAGGAGTTTGCCTTGTTTCTCTGGAGCTGGCTTGGTGTTTCCTTTGGTAGTCTGTGCTTAGCAGGCACATATAAACAGATACTGCCTGCTTCCGAGCATGGGAGCTCCGACACACCAATTAACTAGAAAGGTTTGGATGTGGAGAGGTTTTATTCACCATGCAGAATGTTTAAGCTGCTTCACAACATGGGCAGCAGCTGAGAGCTCCAATAGCTGAGGCACGGTGTTCCCCGGGCAGATCCTCTGCTGTCAGGAGAGTCTCCGCAAACAAACACAACAAAAAGCATTACGGCGGCGCTTCCTCCTAATTATGTCTCTCTCTCTAAATATCTAATTATCATTGAGAACAAATTGCACGTTACAGAGATAATATTATGGGGAATCGTTAATCTGTTGGGCTTGTGCTTTTGAATTCCTGTGTTGGTGCTGCAGCTGCTGGAGCAAAAAATGTTGCCACCTGGACTCTCCATTGCGGTTTCATATTTAAATGCAAACTGCTGGAGACAGGTTCCCTTTGATGGGCTTGGCTGCTGAGGGCGTTTTGTATTGGGGGATGAGGCTCACAGGCAGGCTTTCCAAATCTCCCAGGTAGCCAGGAATAGTGAATAACTGAGCATTTATAGGGACAGAATTGTGAGAGAACAATGGGACTAGAGCAATACCAGTAAGATGACAGTGAAACTGACTTCTCTAATTATTCTTTCTTTATATCCTGGCACAAAGGTCTGCGGCTTCTTAAAAAGTCATATTCCTCGCTAACGACGTAGGGTTTCCTCAATAAACTCCGATCTAAAAAGTACACATTCCCAACGATTACCTGATAATTGCACCTACAGTAATATGCTTAAAGCTAATTAACATTCAAGCTTCACTTTAGAGAATAGAAATTACCGGGTACTTATCCTATAATTACATCTGTGTGTACTCTCTATTGTAATCCGTGGCTTTAGCTATATAATTAAATGATGAGCAGTGACTGTACAAGTAGAGAGTACTTATGTAAACCCTGTGTCTTATCCAATAAATAAATAAATAAACAAATAGACAGGTTCAAAGAATCACATCTCATTAGAAATTCCATTGTTCCCAAGGAGACTGTCTGCCACGTCTAGAATTTATAATATAGCTTTGGCTCCTAGAGGTGGGAGGATGTTCCTTCCACCCCCAGAAGATCCCATCATGGTTTTACACACCTCTGCAGCTGAGCTGTACTAAGCAAATCTTACTTTTGTTTTCCTTCCTGTTGCACATCAGATAACAAATACTTCCCAGTCGTCTCCGCGGGTAAGCTATTAAATCCAGTCGGTTTGTATCCCGCGCTTTGTGTTCAGATTCTTTAAAAAAAGAACTTTTTATCTGATCACAGCACAAATGAAAACACACCAGAGAAAGTCTATTAAATATCTCAAACCATACAGAAAAACAATCAAAATCACATATGATCTCATGACAGTGTTAACTCTTAGTTGTCTGTAGTTGGAATCTCTTGTCTGACGTAATCTCACTGCATGCATGCACACAAACCCACGGATGGACACAGGCACACCCATATGCTACCGTATCTTGCCTCTTTGCACGTGTGCATTTCAGCTAAGTGTTTTTCATACTATATATCGTAATGCTGTTAGTTCCTAATGATTTTGCTTGGTTTCTGTTTATTACGGTGTCTATTTATGTGCGGGTGCACACACGTTCATTCATGAGTGTGAACACCTGTCTACACATACGTATAGACCAGAGAACAGCTTCAGGTGTTGTTCCAAAGGAGCTGTCCACCCTATTTTTTGAAATAAGGTCTCTCACTGTGACTTGGACCTCACTGAGCAGACCAGGCCAGCTGTGCAGCAAATCTCAAAGATCATCTCCACTTTGCCAGAATTGGAATTAAAAGTGTGCCTGCCTTTTACACAGGTGCTGGGAACTAGACTTTTACATACTCATACTTTTACAACAGAACTTTCCCACTCGGGCCAACTCCCCAGTCCCCGTATCCACATTTTCAAGTTATTATTTTCAGTGTTCTCTTATCTTTCTTCATGTGTATGTGTCTATATGCGTGTATGCACATGTGAGTACAGGGGCCTGTGGAGGCCAGAAGAAGGCATCTGTTCCTCTGGAGTCACAGACAGTTAGTTGTAAGCTACCCAGCATGGGTGCTGGGAGCAGAGCTCCAGGCCTGAGCTGTCTTCCCAGCCCTGTGGAGATCTGTCACTGCCATCATAGCGTGGCAGTCCTCTGAAAGAATATTTAAATGTTATATTTTCCTGAAAGTATCACAAAGATCATCCATTCCAAACAATCTCCTTAAATTACTCCATCTCCAAGATGGTCTAATTCCTCTTGGAGAAGAAGACTGGGTGAAGTTATATACTTAGTAGTTAAATTTGATGCCCACCTTGAAATGCTTTACTTTATAAAGCTGTCATAACACGATGCTTTGCAATGACACTTTTCTATGTCTGATGGCTTTCGTGTGTGTGTGTGTGTGTGTGTGTGTGTGTGTGTGTGTGTGTCTAGTGTGTGCTGGTATGATATGTAAACTGCTAGTCTTATATCAACTTGACACAAGCCAGTCACCAGAAAGGAGGGAACCTCAATTGAGAAAATGCCTCTGAGAGATCCAACTGTAGGACATTTTTTCTAAATTAGTGATAGATGGAGCAGACCCAGGCCACTGAGGTCCTGGGTTCTATAAGAAAGCAGGCTGAGCAAGGCATGGGAAACAAGCCATCAAGCAACACCCCTCCATGGCTTCTGCATCAGCTCCAGCCTCCAGGTTCCAGTCCAACTTGAGTTCCTGTCCTGACTTCCTCCAGTCATGAACTGTGATATGGAAGTGGAAGCTGAATAAATGCTTTCCTCCTCAACTTGCTTTTGGCCACAGCGTTTTGTCCTAGCAGTAGAAACCCTAACCAAGACAAAGGTCTATTATATTAGTTTCTCCCTCACCAGACCTGGGTATTTGTTGTTGTGATTGTGTTTGTTGTTGTGATTGTGTTTGTTGTTGTGATTGTGTTGTCGTGGTGGTTGTGGTTGTTCTCATCATGACATTACTATGCATAGATTTATATATAAGTCTTGTCCATTTAGAGCAAATTGATCTTTTTAGAGACACTTCTGGGATTCTAAGGGTGCTCTCAGATGTTATAAATAGTCTGAGCTTTGGCATTCCTGTGAAATAGGAGAGCAGATTCTTCAAGTTACTTTTTCTTAGTGTGGCCTTTGCGGGGTTTTTTTTTGTTTTTTTGTTTGTTTTTTTTTGTTGTTGTTGTTTGTTTTTTGGTTTTTTTGGAACTTTCCATAGTTTTCCTCTTACAAATGTTTACAGCATAAGTGTAATGTGTGGTTCATACATTGCTGTGGTCTGTGGACCATAGTAAGCATCTGAACGTGATCCCCAGGTGAGGTGAACACACGCCCACTGTTCTGAGAACTGGGCAGTTGGCAGCCTCACCGCTTCATCCTCCTGGCTTTCCCAAAGTTACCTCAAGTTCAGTGGTTTTTTGCTTTAGCTCATTTGAGCTTCTATAACAAATCACTAAATCCCATCTTTCATACCTCTCGTGCTTAGACGCTGAAGACCAAAGCATGAGCATATTCAGTTTCTGATGAGCTTGCCTATTAGAAGGAGATCTCACTGTGTCTTCACATGCTGGGCAAAGCAAGACAGGTCTCCAGACCCTCTTCACACAGCACTAACCTAGTCACAAAGCCCCATCTCTGTTGCGTGTAGCTTTTCACTACCCCGCCTAAGCTCTGGGAACAGGCCACTACCAGCCCCCACCCAGCTTCCCTTGAATCCACAGATAAAAGACACACACACACACACACACACACACACTCTTTGCTCATTTTCAACTTGTCTTCTGACACAATTGCTGGGCACTACAATCTCCCACCTGGAAAAGCGCACCTTTAGTAATATTCTTATCTCTGCGCCTCCCACCTGCCCTAAATTTACTTGCTCAGTTACATCCCCAACCAGCCCCCTGTAGGAGCATCCTGTGTGGCACGGACACTCCCTTTTGAGACTTCACATGGCTGGTCACCTTCTCTCCATCAGAAGCCTGGCAAACTCTTTCCCCTCCCTTGCCTCTGTCTTCTCTTCCCCCAGGGACCTGGAAGTCCTGCCTATTCCTTCTGCCCAGCAATTGGCCCATGACTTCTTTACTGACAGATCAAGAACCAATTGGGGAACAGGACAGCCTCAGGACCACCCCACACATACCTCCCTGATCTACTCTTCACTGCCCCCTCTGTATCAGGTTTTAACATGTGAGTTTGGGGAACACAAACATGCAGATCACAGCACTGGCCTCAGGTCTGGTTTTGTTTTCTGTAAGTTCTTTACTCCAGTTTTTCTTGTTCCTGTGTCTGACCAAGCCACCTGCTCTCCTCTGTTGTGTCCCTATTGTCATTTTATCACCTTGTCCGCTGACATTTGTTCTCCTACCCTGAAGAGGACATTGAAGGGTTCTTTGGAAAGTCAGTTGTGTTGAATGGTGTTTTGGGGGGCAAACACATGAGGAACTGTTTTCCTAACATGAACCCAGGCGAAAGACTAAGACTCGTGAAGGAACGTTTAGCTGAAGCAGATACGAGGTGAAAGGATGTTCTATTAAAGCAAACACATGAAAGGACACAAAATGAAGGATTTTTTTGTTAACACACATGTATTGGTCTGTCTTATATTGTGTAGTTGAGCTACATTTGTAGGGACTCCATAGACAGAAACACACTGAAATCTACAGAAACACACCGAAATCGACAGAAACACACCGAAAACCCTTCTAGTTTTGTGTTATAGTTTCCTGTCTCTTCTGTGGACTCAAGACGATTGTCAAAGAGATGTCATCTGAGACACACTCATGTGTTGAGACATGTACCGAGACAAGACCTGTGGAGGACATGTGATGTTTGGAGGGAGTATCGAAAGTACTTGACAGTGACAAGCAGAGCCTGGCTTGGCTGGGCTATGCTTATTCATACAGTTAGTTGTATAACACTTGTTGGTCTTGAGTCTTCATTGATCTTCGTTTTGTTGAGAGAGACACAGCGCTCCTGTTGGCCCTGGTCCCTCCTGCTGGTTTGTGCCAAGGCTGAGGCCTGGCCATCTCTGCTAGGTAGTGTCACTGCTGCTGATCTGTGTTAGTGACTCCACGAAATTAGACTGTTGTTATATCTGTGAAGTGTCTACAAGTGGATCTAGCAGCCACTGCCGATCTATGCCTGACAACACAAATGGGAGTTACCCCAAAAACAAAAAACATTTTTAAACAGGTCCACTTCCCTCTATCCTTTTTTCCCCCACTACCTCTGGTAGGTGGTTGGCTAGAAGGGAGGTTAAAGCATTTAAGAACCATCATTAAAAATAAGGTTTAAAAAAATTAAAGTTACACCTCTCTCTCTCTCTCTCTCTCTCTCTCTCTCTCTCTCTCTCTCTCTCACCCCCCCTAGAATCATTGTCTGTTCTCTGGACATAGCATAGTGTCTTCCTGATCAGCCCCTCCTTCCATCTGTAACCTCACATCTATGTCCTAGGAACAACAGGGTAATCATGAGTGCATATGTCGTATCTTTTCACCATCTTGCATAAAACATTCTCATGACTTTCCATGGCCTGTATAATAAAGATAAAACCTTGCAGTATGCTGATTGATATCATACCCACCTGCCTGGCTAGGACCGTATTCTCGATGGGAGAAACCTCCTCAGACTGAGTTCCCCCAGCACCTTACATTCGCCTGTGTAGATCTCAGCATTCTTGAGATCCTGATTTGATTATTTCTTCCTCAGAGAACCTTCTCTAAGCTTCTTAGTCAGGCTGTCCCTGTTCTGACCTTGCACTTTACCACAGTTACGACTCAACACCCATTTCTGTGATCCTGGATTCGTATCCATTCTCATCACTGACTTTTAGCCACAGAAAGGCATGGCTTTCTTTCTCACAATAATCTTACCATGTTGCTTGGTGCTGTGTGTGTGATGGTAGTGTGCTACAGGTCTTAATACAAGCAACTCTCCCACTAGTCATGAGCAGCTCATCCACAGGGAGCAGGCTGCCCTCCTCCTCCTTGGCTGTCACATGGTTCACAAACACCTGATCTGGATCAAAAAACCACATGGCTCTCCCAAATGAAGCCCTCCTTACATACGTACATGGAATGTATTAATGTATTAGTCTATAATGTAATAATTAGTTTATTATTCTGTAATAATTATTACTACACATATTTCTGTCCTCTATTATTCAATGTAAGTAACCATGTGCTGCTAAAAAAAAAGATAAATAAAAGTGTAATTTCTCTCATATTCATTGTACTATAAACTATGTACTGTATTCCCTCCTTTGGCTCAGGGTTTAGGCTCCCCCTGTCTTCTCCCATTTGCCTAGCATGTGGCTGGCAAGGGTATCTCAGCCTAATGATGCTTCGCCACTCTTAGATATTCAGTTCCAGGAATTGCTTGCTACTTGTTTTGACTTTTGATTGACTAGAAACAATCCTGTGATACTTTCTAAATTAATGGAATAGTGAAGAATCATCTTTCCACAGGCTCAGGATATACAAGAATCAGGGATGTGTGAAAACTTGAAATATATACCATGTAATAATACTCTTGAAGCAGGACAAAGACAGCGATCATTAAGCCTGTGAGCCTGACGGCATGAGAGATGCCAGTATAGGGAGAGCATGTTCCTGGGTGTGTTTGCAAGGACAGTTCCAGAGAGGACTAAAGAAAATGATGAGCCCTGTCCTGGATGTGACAGCACCAGCCAATAGGACAGGAGCGCTGGAAGAGCAGAGGGTAGAAGATGAAAAGTTGTTATGGTTATCCTATTTTTCTGCTTCCTGGCGGCCATTGTGTGAGCTGTTTCTCTGCCCTTCCATTTTCTGCCTTGATGTGGGCCAGCCCACTCTACTGTGAAACCTTCAAAACCAAGAGCCAAAATAAGCGCCCCCCCCCCAACTGGTATCTATTGAGTAATTCCTCCACAGCAACAAAGTCTGACAGTGTCAGGATAACTCTTAGTCACTTACCCCGATGTGTTCAACTCTGAACTGCCTGACAGTCAGTTGGTTCCCGGGTGCATGGGTGGGTGAAGAACTCGGAGAATAGAAGCAGAAAGGGAGGCAGAGGCAGATTCCGAGCTGCCCTGGCCGATGACTCTCCTGGCCCACGACAATCTTGTTCCTGCTGATAGATTTGCGCAGTGCCAACGCCGACTGATGTGATCACCAACCTGCCCACTCACTAGAAGGTCAGCTTCTGTAGTGTCATGGTTTCCTATGCCGAGGTGACATTAAAATGTTCAGAATCATGTCTATGTGCGAGACAGTGTGTGAATGTTTTACATCCATCATTATATGATAATTCTCTCAACATTCTGCAGGGTAGGCTTTTAGGTCTGTGTGCTCTTTATATCTTGATGTGGATCGCATGACCCCTGGCTGTCTGCCTTAAGATGTAGGCTCAGGATGTACGCTGATTCTCAGCTCCAGGCTGCAGTTTGTGAAAGACTGAGAATGAGTTCATGAGCGTCGTACCGTGCCGTGAGTCATCTGCCCACCGGAATCCCCTTGGCCAGGCCTTGAAAGGTGGCCATCACAGGGGAACACACTGGGGAACTCTGCCAGGGTGACATCCAGATTCTAAAGAACGTGCGTGTTTGATTAGGGAACACATTCTGAGGCAGATGTGGTGTTCTTCTCCCAGTCACCAGTGTTGCTTTGGATGGCGTGGTTTGGGGGCATACGTGTGAGAGAGTAAGCCAGAACAGCAGAGACAGTTTTCTGGCAGAAACAGTGGCCACCAAGCCTCCTCCTTTTCCTTTGATATAGACAGTCACCCATGCTTGTACAAATGATCTGGGTCGGTCTTAATTTTATGTGTAGTCAGAGTACTAAAGTGTGAAGGTGCCTGTTACACAAAAGCCATAGAAATTTCCAGAAACCTGTTCATCTCTGTGCACCCATGCCTGTGGAGGGTGGACCACCAGAGCACACAGAGCTGAGTCAATGCTAGGTCAACAGTACGGAACCAATTAAGTATGGATGAGGAAGTTAAGGAATCTCGTTTTTCACCAACTGTAATATGGTTAATTTTTAAGCTAGTTATTGAACACAGAGACACCTGAGTGAGCACTCAGTGGCATCCCCTTCTCATTCACCACCTAGACCCATCACACCTGCATTGCAATGAGCAGACAGGGCCTTTATGTGCTCACAGCACCTACCAAATCGGGTCATCATTTGAAGATTGCCGCTCCCTGCAGTTCTTGTCATTTGTTTCCAAGTTCAGTTAGCATACCTGCTACGGGAAAAGATGGTTTAGAGAAACACACACTTTCTATTTCCTTTAATAGCTTGTGTTATGATATGTTTGATAGTTCATGAAGGACACTGTCAGGTTTGGAGAATGAGCCAATAAACTTTAGGTCCTAAGAAATACGGCCCCATAATGATGCCTACTTCTATGCAGAGGTATTTTATCAGCTTAATGGTACCTTTTAGTGCCTGACATCTTTGGTTTACAGGTTTGCTCAACGGCCTGCTTGCCTCTGTGCCAAATTAGTGCTGAGGGAGGTTTCTGATGAGAAGAATATTCAGTGTGGGTATTAAGAGTTACGGCTGTCAAGTTGGAGGCCGTCACTATGTTTAACCTCAGGAGGTGCCTTTTACTACCATGCTAACGGGGGACTCACCGCATGCCTTAGAAACCCTTGTTTGACTTTAAAGATACAAATCAAGGTGTGTGGGCAGCGGAGGGCACCTTCTGCCTACCTGCAGCATTAATGGGCTTTTTTTTTTTTTTTTTTTTCAAAACATGTTCTCTCTTCCCCAGGTAAAAATAAAATATCATATTCTCATCTTATTTTAAACATATTGTTTTAGTAACAAATGAAAGCTTGGAATCTGTGGGAAGACAGCTGCCGTTATGTTCAGCACCCACGTGGCTAAGGAATGAAATTAAGATTGAGCAGGCTTGCAAATGGGAACAGTAGACCAGGGAGCAGAGTGTGGGAGACAGCAGTCCGGAAAAGGCCAGTAGCCATCACCAAGTGGCCCAAGCTTGTGAGGTTCATCCACAAGGAAACTTGTCTGTTTTTTCTCTTGGACGTGCATGCTCTGGCAAGTAAAAGGAGATAGTCACCTTCTGGGACAACAGCAGAGCAAGTAAAGTTATGTGTGGACCTTTCTCCACGCTTGGGACAGAGAATTCACATGCAAAGTGACGCCCTGAGTCCTCTTGGCCACTCTCCACCTTGGAGCCATTTATTATCCTTTGACTCTTCACTTTCTTTCATTTTAAAAATTGTCCTCTAGAGGTAGAAAAATCACTCAGTTTTTGTTTTTTGGTATTTTTGGGTTTTTTTTTGTTTTTTGTTTTTTGTTTTTTGGTTTTTTTTGTTGTTGTTGTTTTTTGTGAGGGATCTGCTGTTCTTACAGCGAAAGGAAACTTTCAAATCTCACCTTAAAAGGTAGGGTGCTGCTGTTCTTAGGAATTGGCAGTGAGCTTTCCTAGCTGAGGTGCCCACAGCCAAGGCAAGCTAGAAGTGCTTCCTTTATCCGTCGGACTCATTGATCTGCTGGCTGTGCACATTCTCAACATTGCCCGTGTAAATAGGACATTGCATTATTAATTCCGCTCACCAGCCCCTTGCAGATGAGTGGTGCGGAAGAGCACACTTATGGAATGATAGATGCAGGGCAGAGAAACAAAGACAGCGCTGTGGCACTCATGAATCAAGGTGTGTTAACCTAAACCTAAACGGGAGGAGAGTGCACTGGGCCTGCTGCAGGTCTGCGGAGGGTTCCTGCTGCGCTGGCTGCTGATCCTGGCATGGCTGCCACTCACGGAGGCTTGTATTACAGTCCTTACTGATCCTCACAGGGGGCGTGGGATGACACCCAGCATAAGGTTCTACCTAAGAGGGGCAGATTACAATTTCCACAAGTGCAAAGTTTTAAAAATGCTTTCCGCTCTATGTGTGATTTCTGATTTGTACCTCTAGTGTTAGATTTTCTGTCCTGTGTAGCTACCAATAACTTCAATATGTATAGAAATTCTTTTTAAAAACTTGGGTCATACTGCTTTTCTTGTTACGTCAAGAATCATGAGTTTGTAGCTGCAAAGCTTTACACTCATATTGTGTGTTGTGTCACACTATGGACACATTGAAAGCAGGTTTAGCTAGTTCCTTGCATAAACTCTAGGGTATGTATTGGGGGAGCTACAGGGCACCTCGATTCCTTCAGCAAGTCAGAGCATGGATTTAGACACATCGAAGTTCTTCATGATCAGGAAATACTGACTGCTGGGAACAAGGAGACATTAGTGTGGTCTGCGAGCCTGTTTGCACCTCTGTGTTGTAGTCATACCACTCATTTTATTATTCCACTTTCTGACGAAGTGATCTAATCAAGCATTCCACAGCCTGATAAAATGCTGTTTCATAGGTTTTTATACTAAGAGCATATCAATATTTTGAAACTCCATCAAGACAGATTGCATTTTAACACTTGTTGGTGAGTTTTCTCTGGACGCGTTTGTTGTAGAACCTTGGGAAAGAGGAGGCAGAGCTGGGTACCAAAGCTCCAAGAGCAGGGAGAAAGGAATAGAACTGAATGGCAATGACCGTGTACTGGGCAGCTCAGGAGGCACTGCTACCCATGCACTCAGGGTCATTTGGATGAGGGCAAAGGACACATTTCCAGAGAGTGAGCAGGAAATGGGAAAGGCATGTTTAAAACATGGAGACCATGATCCCGCGACTCATTCAGCTGCCAGGTAAAGTAAAGAAGAAAGAGTTAGAAAGTTTGATAGTAGATGGTTATGGAGGACTTTGAAAGAGTTTGTGAAGACCTTTAAAGAGTAGGATTTAGAGTAAAGAGCAAAACTCCAGATTTACCAGCTCTGTAGCTTTAAGGGATAGATGCAACTCCTAGAGCACCTGCCTGTTCATTGAAAAAAAAAAAATGACATATAACTGAAAAGATGGCCTGATGGATAAAACTAAATGCACATCAGAAAATATCTTTTTTTCTGTATATCTTACTTTCCTTCTGAGAGGCAAGGGGTAAATTGTCCAACAGACAGTTGTATGTTTTACTGAGCACATGATGGATCAGCAGAAACACGGAGGAAGAACCTGGGAAAAGGCTCACTGGCCCTGAATCCAGAATCCAAGACCCAGGCCATTTCTAGGGACAGTTCAGAAGTAAGGGGGTTAGCCTGGGGCACAATGCTGGGTGTGGAAGGTCTGCAGTTGAGGCAGGTGACCAGCATGAAATGCGCCTCCCTCAGGAGTGTGCCTCTTCAGGCACACAGTGCCAACTGAATCCTGAGGACTGTGGAGGACGTAATGGAGGCAAAGGAGAGCCTTTCCTTTGTTCCAGAATTGATAAGGTCAGATAAGCAGACAGATGAATCCAACGAAAACTATAACCCATTTTTCAAGAATGAACGGATGATGTACTTGGGAGGAGCTTGTGTATCCACCGAGCTGGAGTTTGTTTCTATAATGCCTGTGTGTTTACGGTTGGCCTGTGGTGTCACCTTTATACCGAGGCCAAGAGGGAGGAAGGTCGGTGGTTAGAGCTTGCCTTTAAGGAAGTTACTGGTACCCAAGCCTCTCCTCTTTCTTCTCTTTGCTTCCACAATGTAAGCGGCTTCCCCCACCATTTCCCCTTCCATGACACAGCAACCAAAAGTGTGAACTAAAACCACCAAAACTGTGGGCCAAAGAAATCTTTCCTCCCTCTAGGTGGTCTGCCTCGGGTGTTTTGACATAGTAACAGTAAGCTGACTAACACACTGAGGAAATAAAGGGGAAATGGGAGAATTCTAAGAAAACTTGGAGGTCCGTGAAAGCTGAATCCTACACTGTACTAGAGCCTTGTCTGTAGCTGACCTGGAACCAGTTGTTCCTAGCAGCATCCATTTTGACTGACCTGGAACCAGTTGTCCTAGCAGCATCCGTTTTGACTGACCTGGAACCAGTTGCTCCTAGCAGCATC
>NC_034590.1:169155385-169180626 GCF_900095145.1 Mus pahari
TCCTAGCAGCATCCGTTTTGACTGACCTGGAACCAGTTGTTCCTAGCAGCATCCGTTTTGATTGAAGATGCCGGAGAAGGGAACGTTGTCATTCCACTGTCCACAGCATAGTTGGAGGAGTTGGGCTGAAATCCTGGGTTGGACTTTTCTTAGGCATCCAGGCACTGAAGCACAACTTCCGCACTGGGTTGCTATTTTCTAAACCACGAGTCTGGTTCAGAAATGCACTGGTCCTGTCACTATCTATCCACTAAGTAATACTTTCAATTTAGTGCCACAGAAATTCAACTCAGAAACTGACTACAGATAGACACAGTACCTGTATACAAATAGGCATGGTGTGTGTCTACAGGCAGGAATGATATGTGTATACAGATAGGCATGGTGAATATCTATAGACAGGTACAGTATGTGTATACGACAGGCACGATGTGTGTCTACAGGCAGACATGGTGTGTGTATACAGACAAGCATGTTATGTGTCTACAAACAGGCACAGTGTGTGTATATAGATAGGCAGGTTCCAAGAAAATGTATCTGTTCTATAAAATTACTATTTATTTAGAGTTATCAAAAAATGTAGGATATAAATATGCTAGGAAAAAATATCTAAGAGAAACTAGATTTTGAAGTAGCTACCCAGACATTGACTGTTGTTGGGTTGTTAAGAATGGTTGAGTTAGATTCTTTTTTAAATGTAACATTTTGTTAAGTATTTCATGCCATATATTTTTATCATTATCACCCTCCCATTTGCCCTGTAACTCCTCCCATTTTCCTTGTAACTCCACCTATTTCCCTGTAACTCCTTCCATAGCCTTCCCCCAACTTTGTGTCTTTTTTTCTCATATCTTTTAAAAATAACCCACAGAGTCTAATTTGTGCTGCCCATATACTCTGTTAACTGTGCACTGGAATAAGATTCCCTCAGTTAAAGAACAGGGTCCTTCCCTGCCCCAGCCATGAGCAGCCAATAGCCTCTTCACTAGGAATGTGGGCTCATGGACCTCAGATGTTTGTAATGCTGATAAACCAGCCAACGAGAGTGGCAGGATCAGATTTTCAGAGCACCAGCTCAGACATTCACTTGTGCTGATGTAAAGCCAGCCATAATAACCCTTGTTTCTGATGCTGAGGAATAGCATGTGGGTCTGTGCAGAAGCACGCAGAGTCCACAGATGAGCTTCCACCTTATCCCCTGTTCTAGGTCAGTTAGATGGCTACCTAATCACTGGGTTATCTCTGTGGCTTCACTCACAAGCTGTGTGGTGACTCTAGTCTACTTGTTTTCTTAAGTAAAATTCAAGTTGGCAAGTGCCTGGGGTGAGAATAATATTTAAGACTGAACTGTGTTAACATGGGCCATGTAATTAACAGCAGCTTACTCCAAATCGCCGTTACATTGTTGATGTTCTCTTGACTCTTCCAAAGATCTGTCCTCAAAAAGAAAGAGCATTTTTGCCATCAGACTTTAGCACAAATACTCAGGGATGTACATGATTACAGATTAAAGAGGCAACACTGGATCCAACCGTATCCTGAAGGGACCACTGTACCTGTCCCGCTGGGACAGCTTTGAAAAGCCCAGAGATCTTGGTTGTGATTTGGTACTCTCCAGGATTGCGCATTCCCGCCGGTGACTCATCCAGCTGCCCGTGCACAGGCGTGTTCTCTGCTTCTTTGTGAATGAAATCCTTCCTGTTCCCTGGAAGGTCTGGGGAGAGCTTAAAACCACTTCCTGCTTCCCCGGCTCCTCCACCTAAGGAACCCACTGAAAGGCAGTCTTTCTGCCTGCTTCTTTTCGCTCCTCCAGAAGGCCACAGCCTTGCTTTGTGCATTCAGCAATGCTACTGAACATCTAAACTCCTTCATGCGGGAAGACGAAGATGAGTACTGCCCAGACACTCTCAAGACATGAGAATGTTTTGCGAAGGCACCGAGAAAGTTCATTACAATAGTGTAAGAACACCTGCTGAAGAGGGACCATAACTGTCCAGCAGCGATGTGCAGAAGGAGAAATGGAGGCCTAAGAGGGAGCTGAGCTGAGCACTGGACTCAGTCTACAAAGGTGTGGGTCACAAGGAGAGTGGGATCATAGCCGGGCAGAGGACATGTGTGTGGGAAGCAGGAAGGATGGGTTTACACGGTATTGTTACCACCAGCAGTCACTGTTACCACCAGCAGTCACTGCCATCAAACACCATCCTATGGTTTCCCTAAAGCACCTAAAGAAAATTGGCATGTTAAAAATATCTTATGTGGGTCCAATGCATGCTGTCCATCTGATATGTAGACTACATCCTGTGAGGCAGTCTATACTGTTCTTCTAAATAATAAAGGAAGTCATAGGCTATGACAGAAGAAGCCTTATGTTGGCCAATAATCACAGGATAACTTTTTAAAAGCTGCTTAGAGATAACACCCTGGTATCTACCAAAAAAAAAAAAAATGCCCCTGGTTTCACAAATGAATTCTCATAAACCTTGAGGAAATAAACTTGTCTCTGTGGATTAAAGTGTTTCACAGCATAAAGGAACCAGAACCAGGCTGTTCTGAGACAAGTGCACATCACCCTAGCAAAGCTGGCATGGGAAAGATGCCTGGAAAAACGGCTTCACTTTATTTAAGACAACGAAATTTATATATATATATATATATATATATATATATATATATATATATATATATCTCCTGGGAAATCATAATGAAAAAATTTGGAAAAGGAATAATTGTTCTAGGTATTAATCCATTAAACTATAGCAATTAAAGCAACATGAAGTCAGAACAAATTAATCAGTAAGGAATACAAAAATAGGCACAAATAATTATGGTAATTTAGCACAATAATAAAGTCTATAAATAAATGGGCTAAGGATGACTGTTCCAAAATAGTATGAAGACCAGCAGCTAGATGATGTTCAAAAATTACCACTTGAAATCACAGCTTAAATTAACTTCTGGATGGCTCAGATAGCATATTATAAAAGTACATGCATACAGATACTAAATCAAGATAAAGCAGAGGCTATAAAAGTGGCTCAGTCAGTAAAGTGCTCACAGGGACTTGGGCCCAGTCCCAAGGACCCACCTTAAAACAAACAAACAAAAAAAAAATCAGATGTGATGGTGGCGTTCATAATCTAAGCTTGAGAGGTGGGGAGATTCCTGGGGTTCAGTCAACAGTCTCCAGGCCATCAAGAAATTCTGCCTCAAAAAGCAAGAAAGAACCAGATATAATTAAATTATAACCCCCAAAATTAAAGGAAACACAAGGTAGTCGGCTTCTGAGGAACAGAGCCCAAGACTGCCCTCTGGCCTCCATAGGCACGCGCACCCACACTCGTGGGCCTGCACAGACGGACATACAGGCACAAGACAATACAAGGAGATATTTTTTGTAGACTTTTCATGAGGAAGACTCACAAAGTAAAGACTAGTGTTGGTGGCTGTCACCGTGACAGATGTATTCTATATTTAGCAAACCGTGGTGTTTATTAATATAAATACCGAATCAATACTCCCAACTGAAAGAGTCCTGATTAATTTGTCAGACATGTGACACTCAGAAACTGAACTCAGGAACTGAAGAGGCATGTCATCTACAGGCATGTCTGCCTAAGAAATAAACCGGGGACACCTAGAGGACTGTGAGGGTCCCCTCAGTGTTGCTGCTACCTTAAAGGTCCATTGGTGACCCACTAAATAAAGACAAAGTGAGTCCGTCATCCCCACTTCTGGCTACATTTAAGGAAATGAATACTCTGCACTGTTGGAGAGACAGTCTGACCACGGCTTTAGTGAAATGTGCACTACCTCTACTGACCTCTCAGTAATTAAATGCATCTGAACACATATTCAGAATGTTAATATGTAGATGGAAATGTATATAATAATGAAATGCCGGAATGCTCTTAAATGTTAGAAGTGTAGTCTGTCTGGGTAACTGCCAAGAGCTTAAATGTCTGCAAAGGTCACAGAACCTTTTCAGTGAGAGCAATGATTGGTTGGTGAGACAGAAGGGAAGGATGGTGACTGTGGCAAATGGAAATGCATCTTCACTAGGGCACGGCAGCTCTCAGCAACAGCTACATGTTAACATGAAGGAATGCTGAACCAGGCTGCCCGATTTCTGATTTTCCTGGAAGAGAAATTGGAACTGAAGGACGCAGATTCTCAAACTTGAAAATAAGATGTATGCATTATCTCTAGGCCTGTCATTGTGGCAGAACATTCATTACCCCATTGTCACACCTCTACTCCCCAAGAGAGAATTCTGCACCTTCCTCTCTCTTTGCTGTGTGCCTGGCAGTCTGTGCGCAGTGTGCACCATACCGGTACATTAATGACAACTGCTGGTCAAGAAGCATTGGGAGCCGTCACATGTCTCCACCTCTCTCTTACTCATCTCGAACTTCACTGGAAGTTGTTCGGGTCCTGGAACAAGACCACGTATGAAGCAGGTCCACGGTCCCTAGCAGGTGACCCCTGACCTCTGAGTGACACATTGCAGAACTGCAGTCTCCATGAGCGCCACGAAGCTGAGCAACAAGGTAAACATGGCAATTTTAATACAAAGTATAAATTGATATACGGCACGCTGCTGGACAAGCTGAGACTTGGGAAGAGAGGCGGCACTTTCGCTAATGAGTGCCTTGAGCCGTGGGACTCAGGACAATGTTTACACATTCCTTTTTATTTTTCCTGTATTTTTTCTGTACTGTAATAAATAATTTCTTTCAAGGACAATGATACTTTTTTTTTTAATGACCAGTGATTATCAGTGTTGGTTATCAACACGACAGTCTGAAATCAGCCGGGAGGTGTCTCCGTGAGGGAGCATGTAGAAGAGGATGGTCTGCGGGCTCTTCTGGGTACTGTTTGATGACACTGAATAACATGAGGAGACAGACCCAGGCCACTGTGGCTGGTATCTTAGGGGTGGGTCCAGAATGATGTGCAGGACAGTCAGCGGGCACGCCTTCATTCTGTCTCCTGACTGTGGATGTCATGTGACTTGTTACTCAAAGCACCCGCCACCCTGACCCCCCTGGTATGACGGACTGTATCCTGGACCTGTGAGCCAGAAGAAACACTCCGTTCCCCTCAGCTGCTGTTGGTCGGGGTATTTTTACCACAGAAGCAAAACTGGGGCAGTGAAGAAAGGACAGGAGGGAGCAACCAACTGGTCTAGGCAGAAGACGTTTTTCTTCTCAGGGAAGCAGATATCTATCCACTCTTAAGACTTGTGAGCATACAGCCAGGACTAACCGAGGCTCACCTGCATAAGAAACCTCAGTCCTCAGTGTGTTACTCACAGCTGTGATGTTGGCACAAGGTCGGTCTATGGTCCAGTGTTTAAAGGTGGAGCTTCTAGAAATAATCCATGACAGAGCTGAGACTGTGGAAAAGTCAAACGGAGGTGAGCTTTCCAAAACCTGGCATTGTCTGTTCATCCCTGTGGAAAGAAACCTGCAACCAGGCCCCACCCCCCCCCCCTTGACTCAGGGGTAATGCTGTATGGATTAAAACATTACTATGAAAGGTAAGATGTCAGAAGGCCATGTATAGAATGAAGAGATAAAAATATTTAAAAATTATACTTAGTATTTATGTTTTAATACTTAATGGTAGGTCAGCTCCCGTACTAAGCACTTTACGTGTATTGCCACACTGAGTTTCATAGCAGCCCTGTGACAGAAGTACCATACCATCCCCAGCACATTGAAGACACTGAGGCAGTACAGACCAGGCGCTTGCTTGGTCATTCAGTGCTAAGCTGGGATCTCAACCCATTCAAAAGACTGAACAGGCATTTCAGCAGCGCATACACGGTAACTGCTTTCATTGGGAATCCATGAAATGCATTTTAGAACTACAACCGTGTTCCGACTGTGGGTGCGGGAGATAGCGCGGGTGGATAGAATGTATGCTGCACACGGCTGAGGACCCAAGTGTGCATCTGTACTGGATAGCTTTGTGTCAACTTGACACAGCTGGAGTTATCACAGAGAAAGGAGCTTCAGTTGGGGAAGTGCCTCCATGAAATCCAGCTGTAAGGCATTTTCTCAATTAGTGATCAAGTGGGGAGGGCCCCTTGTGGGTGGTGCCATCTCTGGGCTGGCAGTCTTGGGTTCTATAAGAGAGTGGACTGAGCAAGCCAGTGGAGGCAAGCCAGTAAAGAACATCCCTCCATGGCTTCTGCATCAGCTCCTGCTTTCTGACCTGCTTGAGTTCCAGTCCTGCATCCTTTGGTGATCAACAGCAGTATGGAAATGTAAGCCGAATAAACCCTTTCCTCCCCAACTTGCTTCTTGGTCATGATGTTGTGCAGGAATAGAAACCCTGACTAAGACTATAACTGTGTTCCGACTGTGGGTGCGGGAGACAGCGCGGGTGGATAGAATGTAAGCTGCACACGGCTGAGGACCCAAGTGTGCATCCAAGTGTGGATGCGCAGTACCCACATAGTGCAGGCTCCTGTGGTGGCCACCTGTAACCCCAGCACTAGGGAGGCAGGGACTCTGGTAAGAAGCTGACTGCTCAAATCAGTGAGAGACTTCACCTCAAATAAAGCCAGAGCGCTGGTGGAAGAAACCCAGCATCCACTTCAGGCCTCCACACACACAAGCAAGCCTATGTAAGTTATTTACCTTCCAATTGCACACACACCTAGCAGGCAACAGGCAGCTTCCCAGTGTAAGATGATGGTTAGAACATGGTCTTCGCTGTGCTACTCAACAGAGTAATTCAGGAGTTCATCTTCATAACAGCCAATTCATGATGTCTTGGTCTTAAGTTTTGTAATAAAAAAAAAACAAAACAGAAACAAAAACAAACAAAATAAATAACAGCAACAAAACCAACTCCTATCTCATTAGGTCATTTTTTTTTTTTAAATTCAATACAACATTTTATCTCACATGGGCACATGAAACAGTTCTATTAAAAATAGAAGCAAGTATGTCTTAATTCATAAAATATGCATCCATATTTTATTAAGTGGCTTGTGAAATATAAAATTATTCTTTAAAAATTGAAGGAAAATCGAGTCTTATTCAAGTCTGTTTTTATTAAAAATATAGTGTGTGCTTGACTGAAATTTTAGTTAACCTGGGCTTTAGAAACGCATTGTTTAAAGGACACGTGTGCCAGTGTAAGGGAGCCAGCGAGTCAGACTAATGCCTGTTGAGTCATGGCGGGTTCCGGGCTGTGTTCCTTGTCCGTTCAGCCTGTTGGGGCTGGGAGACTAGTTTGTTGTTGTTTGGTCTTTTGAACCTCCTGTTCCTTATTCTCCACGGGTCACCTTGAGATACTGACCCAGAGCCTGGTTACAGTTCAGTTTATCACAAACCATAGCTCAGTTGTATACTGTCCTTGGAAAGGTTCTTAGCGGAGTTGTTGTTAAAAAAACAAAGAGGTTAGCAATGCCGGGCGATGGGGCTGGGGGAGTAAAACCCACTAGGGAGTAATGACGGAAGGTTTCCCAGATTACCTTCAACCCTCCCCAGGCCTGGCCAGCAGTCAACCCCTGCCCAGTTTGGTTCAAAGCTCTTTCGGTTTAAAAAAAAGCAAGCCAGTGGTACCCACGCTTTCTGTGGCCGGGGTGTAATAATGGAGTAAATGATGTTTTCTTCCCCACATCTGCACGCAGAGATTGTTTTGGAGATCTTTCAACTTAACTCATTATAATCAAGTTGTAGCAGCCTTTGTTTTAATAAGATTCTAATCTCCAGGCCTATCCTTCGCACCAGTGACTTTACACTGTTAATTGCTTTCCTGTCCTCCATTAAACTGCGGTTGCAATCGCTTCCTCGTAACAGGCTCTCTTAGCTTTGTATTCTCCCCGAGTTCTGCAGACCATCTCGGCAACAGCTTCTTACTAAAGAACAAAATTACCTATTATCCCTTTAATCTTGATGTACTTTTTTATGGGTCTAGTTCCTAGCTAGTGTCCAACCAGGAAACTACATATTATCTTCTTTCAAAAAAAAATGTTTTTTAAAGCAACATAGTATGGAAAGCCAAAATTTATTTCTAGATAGAGCTTGCATAGTGTGTTCATTTATTGTTTTATAGGACCAATTAAAAAGACAAAGGAGTCTATTCTCCCTTTGATACAGCAGAGTGACTCCCATTAACACCAAGAGGAGAGAGAAGCCTGTGTAGGGGTGAGTGGAGCTGTCCTGGGAAGTGGAGCGGCAGGAAGTGCTCACTCCATGGAGATCTCATGATCAGCTCCATGCTTGCTTCTACAGAAGCTACACCTAAAGCAAACCGCTCTACTCTCAAATCAATCCCCCCACCCACCCACACTTTCTGATTGTTTGTATATTGAAGAAAATCAAAGGGTAATTTGAGGCAGTTTCTTCCTGCAGAAACCAACTGGATGTGAATTTACTATCTTAGCAAGGATGACATAACATTACAGAAAGAATTCAGTAATGAAAATCAACTGAGGGGTTTGACAGGGCTTTCCTGAAGCTCAGTCCTTGGAGACCAGCTCCTGAAGGCAGAGGTGAGAGCAGGAAGTTAGTTATCTGCAAAACTGTAGCAGAAGTGTGGAGTTGGTGTCGGGCTGGCAGCGAGCGTCAGGCTTCTCTTCTGATGATCCGGAAGGAGTTTCAGACTTGAGCAGCCCTCCCACCTGCCATCCTTTTGGTGCCCTGGGCACCGTTTTAAAGTTTTCCACTCTAGTTCTGCATAATCAGACACAAATTGGGGGTGGTTCTTTACCGTTTCCTTGGGTTAGCCGCCCGGGGGGTCATGGTGTAAAGTGTGAGCAGTTCGGGGTACTCTCTCTCATGAGCTGTTCTGTCTTCGTCTGTTTGCTTAATTTTAATGTTGACCCTTTCCTTTTACATCTGGTAGGCATCGAGTTCAGATTTGGTTTCTAGCCTTTGAAAATGCACTTCAGAGAGAGAGCAACCCTCTCCTGCCCTCTCTCCATCTACCCTCCGTTTCCTTGGCCCGGCTTTCCATTTAGCTGCAAAACTCCACACTTGATAGCATTATCTCCCGCCTCCAAGTCCCTCGTGCCCCGTGACAGGTTGGCACTCTCTCTGGTATTGTTGCTGTTCATGCTGGCCTGGAAGGGGCTTCTGAGATATTTTTCTACTCTAATTGCTTCCTTTCTTAACTATGACAGATCCTTGTCCTCGGAAAATTACATGCAACCCTCTTTGGAACCAAATGAAACAAACGAAAATCAAAGCCTTGACCCAGAGTTTCTGACTTTTATATCATTCATTCATTTGCTTGCTTGTTTTATTTTTTTAAAGACAGTGTCATATAGCCCAAGGTGGCTTGAGACTGGCTCTGGAACCAACAGTGACCTTGATCCCTTGACTCTCTTCCAGCGTCTACCTCCCGGAAGCATGTGCCTCCATCCCCAGCTTATCCTCAGAGTTTCATTTCCACATTTAAAAAAAATGACTAAGGAACTAGGAAGGTAGATTCACAGGTAAAATGCTTGGTGCACAAATGTCACAACCTGAGCACAGAGCCCCAGATTCTACATAACAGCTGAGACTGGCCACACACATGTAACCCAGTCCTGCATGCCTACATGACAGGGGAGACTGGCCAAACATGTATAACCCCACTTCTGCATGGCAGACAGACACAGCCCCAGAGCTAGTGGGGCAGCTAGACTAGCTAAAACACTGAGCACCAGACTCAGTGAGAGACCTTGCCTCAAAGTTATAAAACACAGAATCCCAATATGGCCTACACACATGTGCCCGGGTAAGCATGCTTCCACATCCACCATGACACACGGTGGCTGAATGACTCTCTCCTCTTAATAACTTTTAATATCCTCCTTTATGTTGGATTCTAGCTCAACCTTCATTGCTTTTGCAAGAATTTCCTAAAGAATCTTTTTTCCCCCTCACATTTAGAATGCTTTTAAAATTTTTCCCTGTTTAGTATTGTGGGGTAGTTCATAAAAGAACCTGGGGCTGAAAGACAAAATCGGGGGGGGGGTAATGTAAATGTTACTGGGTCCCAATTATCATTCCATATGAACCTTACATTTAAAAAGAAAAAAGAAAAGAAAATCCTTTCATCCCCCTGGCATTTCATCAGCTTTGACTCTTCCTGGGGCAGACACTGAGATAGGATGAGGAGCTGTGAGGTGTGGGACAACTCTGAGGAAGACAGGGTGGAAGTGGAAGCGAGTGGGTGGAGCTCTGACAGGGTGTGAAGGGCAGGGGTGAGGAAGAGTGACTGAGAAGGAAGTGAGGTGTAGCTCTGAGAAAACTCTGGACAGGCCAAGGACTAGTCTTCCAGTCAGTTACCTGCTGGGGAAGTCTCACAACTGCCCTTGCACAGATGAACCTCAGCAGTAGTAGATGTGATGCCAACAGACGGATCTGCCCACCCCCAGCCATTTTGTTACCACCTGTCTTAGGGGTTCATTTCTGTGAAGAGACACCATGACCAAGGCAAGTCTTGTAAAGGAAAACATTTCATTGGGGCTGGCTTACAGATTCAGAGGTTCAGTCCACTATCATCATGGTGGGAAGCATGGCAGTGTGCAGGCAGGCGTGGTGCAGGAGGAGCTGAGAGCTCTACATCCTGATCTGAAGGCTGCAGGGAGGTAACTGTGTTCTGCAGGCAGTCGGCAGGGGACTCTCTTCTGCACTGGGCGGAGCTTGAGCACTAGGATACCACAAAGCCTGCCTGCAGAATGACAGGCTTTCCCTAACAAAGCCACTCCTCCTAACAGTGCCATTTTCCATGGGCCAAGCATATTCAAACCATCACACCATCTGAAGTAAGGCTCAGTAACCCCAGAGGAAGGGGTTACTGGCTGCCAGGACAGCCTTGTTCTTGTTCCTGCAGTGCCCAGGCTGTCCCCTGGAGAGTTATCACAGGACACTGATGGGTATCAGGAACTAAGAGTGAGATCTCTACTTTCGTAAATCAGCCCCAAGGCTACGCACACATTTGCCCTCGTCCCAGATCGCATGCTATCTTGCTTCCAAAGTTCAGCACAGCCAGGTTGTAAAGTTCATTTTCGGAATTGTTTGCCACTGTGAAGATTCCCGACTTTGAAAGCAAATCATTTTCCAACTGCTAAAGATATAGTTAAGTCTAATTTTCATCTTTAAAATGATTATAAAAGAAAATAAAGTCTGTAATCAGGATCTCTTGTCTAATGGACTAAATTTAAGAAATGAAACACAGCATTTATTCTGTCCAGTCTTTCTTACTGCAGTAATGCTAGGGTAGATACTATGTTTCTTTCGGTGTGCTACAAACTGCACTTCTAATGTGAAAGTATTCAGAAGTCCTTAAGAATGTCAGAATGTCTACAATCCTGACCTCGGATTTACCAGTTCCTAGGCACTAAAGTGGATACACTAGTGCTCAGGGTTGCCAACAATAGCCAAGATCCACTGTAAGTGAATAAAGGCAAGGAGGTAGAGTCACAGTTACAGTTTCCTTAGGATACCAGCCATCTGTGCTAGACACCCAGGTGACATATGAAAAGACACTAAGACATATGAGAAGACAGACCTTTCCATCGAGGTTAGCTAAACACTGTCCAGTCACACTGCTGGAGGAAAATCAACCTGTCAGTGTTCTATTTCCCAGGACTTCCACTCACCCTGAGGCTAAGAACCATGGTCACATGTACCCTAAGGTCCATGGCACAGAGCACCCCTGCCTGACACAGAGAAATGGGGGATAAGTATTCATAATGAAATAATCAAATAGACTTTAATTCCGATTCTAAGCATCTGAGTTGCCTATTTGAAGAGTGAACTGGATTACAACAGGACTTATTTAAAAATCTATTTAATGTATAATTGTACAATGCAGACTGGGACCAGAGCAGCTAGAAATGGCTTGACTCTGACTACAGGGTCAGATTTCTGCGTTCAGCACAAAATCCACATTGTTCTCATTGATCGGCTTTATAATAAATAAATGTTTACAGTCATCAGAGTAATTGGTTTAAAACATAACCATAACTTATGCTTCCACTAGTAAAACAATGCATTTAACTGTGCACAATTTTATGTTAAAGCTGTGTTTGTTTAAAAAAAACAACAAAAACAACAACAACTTGAAAACCCCTGCTTCAGCAATAACCAAATTGGCTTTAAGCCTGAGAGTTTTTCCTGGATTTGCATTCCCCTGCACCATAACATTTCTGAGATTCAGAGAACTCATACAGTGATCATATAGGCCTCATAGTCTGCGGACCATGAGTGCCGTGAGAAAATCTTCGACGTGCTTGGCAGGGAGCCCTCTCAGTGTTGTTTGCCACCTTCTCTCTTACAAGCATCTTTGTGTCAAATAACTACAGAGGATTGCATAACACAAAAAACAAGCCTTCAGGAATGTGGTCATTCATTTTATTTTTCAATATTTGGAGAAACAGTAATTATCCTGAACACTTTTGCTCTCATTGAGTAGAACAGTTTTTATTTTCAGAATTGACCAATTTCTTCTCAATTTTCTATTACTGTGTATATTGTTACTCCAGCACACGCCTTCCTTTAGCATATGAGTGGCTTGGGGTACGAGTTATATCCTCCTTCCCTCTTTGCATTGAGGACTGCACAGGTCCACACAGCACATTCTAAACAAATACTCACTCGAGTTGTAGAGAGTGTATATGAACTGTCTGATGCGCTCATGTGTCTGTTGTGAGCACTTATAAATATCCCATCATTTCCTAGTCTTCTGAGGCGGGCATTGCTGCCTCTTACACAAGAGGAATTTGAAGTACACTCAGCATGTTGAAATGACCTGGCCTGAAGCCACACAGCTCTTAAGGGTACAGTCAGGTGTGGAGCACTGGCCCCATATCTGTTCCTTGATAGTGGCACAATGCTAACACCCACTAATGAAAATGTTCCCCTTCCTGGAAAAGAGAATTGTAGTCACAAGATAAGGGAATCAGCCAGAATTCACCACTAGAACTTGTGTACCAGAGTTCCTGTCATAACCTCAACTCTTCTCTCCGAGGTGTGTCTGTACTAGGAAAGAACTGCTCCTGTAGTTGAGCTCAGCCATGATGATATTTCACCCATCGAGACATTCCCTCCAGGGTAGGGATACAGTTCAGTTTGTAGAGTATTTACCTAGAATGCACAAAGCCTTGGGCTTGATCCCCAGTGCTGAATAAACCAGGAAGCACATGCCTGTCATTGTGACACTGAGGAGCTGCAGGCAGAAAGATCAGGAGCTCAAAGTCCCTTGACTACAAAGGGAGATTGGGGCTAGCCTGGGTGTATAGGACTTTGACTCAAAAACAGGTAAGTATGTAGGAGGGGGCTTCTCCCCCCATCATGAACTGTGCACAAAGGGCATTGGCCCATGAAACTGTTTTGAGAGTGTGTAGGCATACATTTTTGCAACCTTCTTTTAATAAGGGTTCAACCTCTCCTCTAGCCCACCACTCAGCAGAGATAGTGGAAGAGAAAAGTTATTAAGGTATGGGGGAAGTGGACCTGTTCTGAAATATTTGGGGGTGAGCTCGATCTTCTTGGGCAGCAGTTCAGTCCCATAGCAAACACCAAATATGACTCAGCAGCTGCACACCAGTCCTCTAGGCAAGCAGACACCAGGCACAAACTGACAGCTATAGACCAATCAGTTCAGTAGGCAGACACCAGGCAGGAACCAACAGCTGTAGTTCAATCCTGAAGGAACCATTAGGTTTTCCAACCAGCCTGAGGTGAGGCTGCTGCAGAGGCAAGCTACCACAGGAGCATCACGAACGTTCTTGGGCAAGTTTCTCTCAATGACTGGGTTACCACAAGTTTAGTTCAACAAAGCCATATAAGGTAAACCAATATATGCTTGTCCTTAGGGAGGGAGAGCGAGCAAACCAAAGCTATGCTCAGTGCTCGTCTCCCCCTGTCTGTGGGGTCATAGTTAGACTCCTTCATCCTGGCTCCTATCATGTGTCGGCTCCAGGAAAAATATCCTCTTACCTGTGTCTGCTCCAGGAAAACAATCTTTCACATGTCTGCTTTAGCAAGACATCCCTTCACCTGTGTGCCCCAGCAAAATGTCACTTGACATAACTTTCCAAAGAAACTAGAAGTTTCCACTTCGGCACTGAAATAAAAGTTTTATTCTAAAATTTGAAGATCTTCAAAATTGAAGTAAAGAAATGTTTCTAAGTAATAACACCAATTCTATTGTTAAGTTTATTATTTGTAAACACTCTCAATACACTTGTAAATAATCTATATGGTTAGTGTGACTTCATTTGAATTTATAGGTCTATTGACCATAATCAGTAACATTATTATTAATGTTCAAATATTTTATGATAAAAATAATACTTAGCGTGAGTTCATTTGACTCTCTGGAATGGAACGTGGAGGGGCCCTCTCAAGGTCATTATATGACCTTGTCAGGATTCCATTTTTGTCCTCATAGACTAGCATGATGCCCGATTCTCTGTGCACCGGCAGGCATCTTGAATGTGGCAGAGGAGACATCTGTGCTGTCCTCTCCTGGGTTCCATGTGTTCTTCCATCTCTGTTTTCTGACTCGGTGACTCTCAGAAGTGTTTCCTACCGGAGGGAGGCAGGGAGCAGAAAACACTGGTTATACAAATACCTCAGACCAGAGCCCTCAGCTGAAACCCTTTATTCTGCATCTGTGGCTCCTCTCTGACCTAGCTGGGTTCTGAGGGTAGGGCTTGTGCCGGTGCTGCCTCTAGGCACTTAGGCACGCCCTTTCCCTTGTCCTTCAGCATTGGAAGCTTTCTGCATCCCTTGACCCACAGCCTCCTTCCTTCATCCTCAGGGCCATCAATGTCTGGCTCAGTGTAGCTCACCTGCCTCTGCCTCCTCCTTCCACTTGTAAGGACCTAGGTGGTTATCTGAGGCCTACCCATACAATGTGGGATTGTCTCCCCACTTCACAGTATTTGCTGTAATTGCTTCTGTAGCTGTCCCTTTGCTGGGAAAATCCCAGGGATCAGTGTGTGCACCTGCGGAGTGGAGAAGAATTGTGATTCTGCCCACCACGGACATGCTTAACAAATTCCAGGTGACTGTATTCCTCAGGATACCAAAGCAACAGCTAAGTGCACTCTGTGAGTGCCAGAGGCACATCTGTCCACTCATCTCAGGTCTCCCCAAGACCTCCCTGATGTACACACACCCTCCCTCTCGCTGGCTGCCTCTCTTCCATTGACTGTTTTTCTCTTAAACCTAATGATAAGGAAGTTGCTTGATTCACTCACTATTTTTTTCCCCCTGTGGAATAAATCTTTGGAGTGAGGGAGCAGAGTATGTGGGGTTCTGACTATAAAAGAGGAAGAGAGAGGGTCTGGTCTCTGTCTCCTCCCACACATTTCCTTCCCATCATTGCCTCTCTGTTTACACTATCATACTTTGATTTAGAAATTTTATTTTTTTAAGAAAATGGCTTCACTCAAGCAAACTTTTCCAGACTTTGACACTGAGCGCTCTCTCTCTCTCTCTCTCTCTCTCTCTCTCTCTCTCTCTCTTGCTTGCTCACTCACTTGCTCTCTTGTTCTCTCTCCCTCTCTCTCATTCTCTTGCTCTCTCTCTCTCTCTCTCTCTCTCTCTCTCTCTCTCTCTCTCTCTCTCTCTCTCCCTCTCTGATGCGTGCCCAGTCTCCTGCCCAAGTTTCCTTGTTTCTTTCAGTTGCTAGTATTGAAGTCAGCTGTGTAACCGTTACCGCAAACCTGCCACTCTGTAGCTGTCATATTAGTAAATCTCTGCATCTCCTCTGCCTCGGTTTCTTTATGTGTAAGACACAAACAGAGAAGGCTTTTCCACTTTGGAAACCAGAATTGCCCTCCAGTTTTTGCTCACACATACTTATTTCTAAAACTCACCAGGGCCGCCCTACACAAACCATAGGATGAAGGCTAAGTGCAACAGTATGCAAGGACCTCAGAATCAGGACCTGTCTCCTGCCCTCCCCCCTTTGCAGGTCATCACCCATGGCTTGCAGCACATGCAGCCCTCCAACAGCTTCTGCCTGGAAGACTCCAGGTATGCTGAGGAGAGGAGATGACTATGCATTATCAGAATTTTATCACTTTACTGAGTTTTTAAAATGGGAAGAGATGGGTCAGACAAGTGTCAAACAATATCAGACTGATGCTCTCGAATTTCCAGGGAGAATCATCTTGCCTTGAGAAAGAACAAAAAATATACTGAATGTGTTTAATTTTTGATTAAAATGTATATTTCTGTTTAGAGTGTAGTTAAGCCTCTCCTCATGGGACCCAAAGGATACTTTAAGTGTCATTAAACATGATCTTCCCTAAATGAAGTCGATGGGAGAACCCGGGTTAGGGGAGTTCCTACTTGGTCTGTGGACCTTGGAAGTGCGTAAGTAAATGGAGACTCAGCTTCTGCCTGGGTATTACCACCGGTGGGAGTGGGGTGGCGACCACGAGGGCCTGCCATCTTATCTCTGGGCAAGGCTTGGCACTGCTAAAGCTGCCTGATCCCACTCACCTGATGCCTAAGTACACACTGCCCAACAGAAGCATCCAAAAGGGCAACTGCTAGAACATCCTCGCAAACCGCTTCCGTCCACAAGACCACATGGCCACGAAAGCCTTCTGCAGAGGGTAAGGGTGTGAGCCGGGGGCGGGTGTGGTTAATAATGCAGGCTTGTCCTTTGTCCCTATGCACTTCGCATGGGCCTCGAGAGTTGTGTTGAGGCCCTTTTGTGACAATGATTCTCACCAGTGCCATCCAGAGAAGCCACGCCCCTTCCCACCTCCAGACCTCTGTTCACCAAGTCCAGGAGCTAAGCTACACGCCTCACCTCACTCCTGTCCTCCCTCCCATCCGCTCCTCACACACAGATGGTTCCTGCCCATTGTCAGTGCTCAGATCACATCTGAGAATCCACCACACCCAACACACACAGCAAGGAAAGGCCATCGATAGATAGTATTATACTATTCAGGGTGTGCAAGGGTAACAAACTTTCTAGCAGACTTTGTTAAGATTCTACTTGGCTCAGTGCCTGTACCGTGAATGTCAAACGAGTCGTTAGACATCTGAATGAGAAGAAACCAGGCCGGTTGCTGGGCTTTAATTTCTAGTCCTGCATGCTAGTAGGTTTTCTTGTTGTTGGTTTGGTTTGGTTTTTCCCTCTTAAGACACTGAATATAGCAATAATTTTTTTATCAAAATGCACAAGCCATTTTTTATGGTTTTTTTTCAAATTTATTATTGTATGTGTGTGTGATGTAAGGGGGTGGGGCCATCAAGCATGTGGGAGGTCAGAGGGCAGCTGTGCGGACCTGGTCCTCCCCTTCCACCTCTGTGTGGGGTCTGAGGGGTCTTCAAGCTTATGGGCAAGCACTCTCCGTGCTGCGTTGTCTTGGCAGCCCCCACGGACTGTATCCATTTTCATTCCCACACTCCCTGGCTTCTGAGCTAACCAGAGTGACCAGCTGTGATACACTCAGAAAAATCCCTGTCTCTTTGTGCCTGTTTCTTCCTATTTACCGTGAGAGCGACTTTATTTTCTCGTCACAGCCTCATGCTTGCTTTATAGGTGATAAAACTGAGGCCCAGTTAATTATTTGAAATAAACAACTACCCTAACCTACAGAGTCAGTGGGTATGGGGGATGTGGACTTCCCGCTGATGGCCCATCTTGCACAAGTCCTGTGCAGACAGCATGAGAGATGTGCAGTTACCAGTGTGAGGGACTGAGCTCAGGGTGCTCCGGCCTTTGCTTTTCCAGCCTCACCCTGAGCCCCCACCCCTTGCCCTCCTTACTGAGCAGCCTAATACTTAGGGACCTGTCTGCGTGCTCTGTTGGAAAGTTGGAAGCCTGGAAAGGCATTGGTGACTCATTTCCTGCGCCTGCATACCTTAGCAGAGCCCCGCGTGGTGTGCTTCCTCTCTGCTGTTTTTCACACCACCACACCATGTGTTAACATAAGACTATTAAATGATTCAGTCTCTTGCTTCTGACTGCAACCGCTTCCCACCCATTGGGGTCACAGGAAGCATTTGGCTTGGGGAACTGCAGGAGACAGGCAGCCTGGCTCTAGAAGCCAACTCTTGCTAATCAAAAGAGCAAAAAGACAGCCAGAGCAAGCAGGGAAGCCAGGGAAACACTACAGACAAAGAAGATGATTGTTTTGTGGTAGGAAAAGCTCATGAAAATCAATGCAGATAAGCTAGCTTATCAATATGCAAGAGAAAAAAACATATAAAGAAGCAATTGATAAAGTAACAACTAATAAAATAGTGAGATTCCTATCATTTAATTAATAGTTGATTATACATACTAAAATAATAATAACACCCTGAACCGGCCAAGTTAGTGCAGGATTGAATGTCACTGTACACGTGGAAGGCCTTGTGATGATGGTGTGGTGTCTTCTGGTAAACCTGATTGGACTGTGCTTCTCAAGAGCCTTGACTCAAAGGCTCGGTGGGTTTCATAGGAATCCACCTGGGGAAAATGAACAGAAATTTGGTCCAATACTCATAAACTGGGAAGGTCAAATCAGCATTATTTATAATAGGAGAGAGCTGCGAACTTGATAAGTAACAGGAAAACTACATGGAATGTCACATAGCTTTCGGAGGCAGCATATTGATGCACGGAGTATGTGAAAACTCGTGGAAATGTCAAGGCACAGTCCACCGAAAGTGTTGGGGGAAGACAGTCCTGCTTCATATAGTAGCAATGGGGAAATGCCTGGGCCTTTTCCACCTGAGAGGGCAGACAAGGCAGGAGGGACCTGGGGCTGAGGACAGAGTACTGGTTGCTGTCATTCACCAACCATGTGTCTGTGGCAGGCTCACTGGACTGGCCAAATCTCCCAGTGACCCCACATTCACTTATCTTTGCAGAGATGAGAGATACCGATGTAAAGACTCTAAGAAGCGGTGTCTGTGGTCAGAGTGTGGCACTCAAGAGAAGGGGGAAGCTGTTGGGTGGCCAGAGTGTGGCACTCAAGAGGGATGGGGAGCTGTTGCTATGGACAGAGTGTGGCACTTAAGAGGGAGGGGGAACTGTTGGTGTGGCTAGAGTGTGGCACTCAAGAGAAGGGGGAAGCTGTTGGTGTGGCCAGAGTGTGGCAATTAAGAGGGAGGAGGAGCTGTTGGTGTGAGGGCTGATACACTAAGAGCTGCCTTACAAGCTGACCCACAGTAGATTTATAAAATGGTATTTAATGGATTCCTAATCTCATTCCTTTCCACAGACAGGATATTCTATCCTCCTCAGCATCAGTATCATAAACACAGTTCCAATCGCCTAATTGTACAGATGTCCCCTTACTAACATCCTCAGAGATGGCTCGAGAGTCACCCAGGCTCTTCAGGCAGTACTGTCTTTAGTAAAGGTGCTTAACTGCCCTGAAGCCATATTATCCATCCTAGCAATGAGGACAATAGCCCAAATCCCAAAGGGGCCAAAAGGGGCCATGGGATGATCAGATGGATCGATACCGGTAAAGGATTCAGCTAGCACAACACCCGATGAAGAGCAGTCAGTCAGTAGAAGAATCTGATTTTCCTCCTGCCCCTTACAGATGCCTCTCCAATCCCAATTCCTGAATGACTTGTCTTCTCTCCCCAGCGTGCCCAGCACAGACCAATGAATGAGGCTGAGGCATTCAGGATTCAGAGCACTTAGCCAGTACAGCAAGCCCAGGTCAGATGCAGCAATGGTGCACAATTGTCACGGATAGCTAGCCTGCTCTTGGCTACCCAAACCACCAAAACTGGGCTTCTTACCTCGGTTCAAGTTTCAAGTATAAAGTTGAAAGTACGATGAGAATGAGACTGGCTTTTGAGACCCAGCAGAAAGAGGTCAGGATGCTCTTTTAAGGGAAGTGAGATAGCACAAGTGGGTGGACCAAGGAGAGGAAAAAAATGGGGCATGGACCCCAAGGGTATGGGGATGTTGGGCTCTGAGATCATGCCCACCAAAGAGCAGTGACTGGTGTGTCTGGTATAGGCAGCAGTGGTCAAAGCAAATGGAGATGTGTGTGCCACATGAGGTCCCAGCTTGAGGGCTCCTGCTGTCACAATCCAGAGTCACCTCCAGCCCTCCAGCTGCCTGGGGACTTCTGAAGAGTCAGCCCCAGCTTCCTACTCCTCGATGCTCACTTTCAGTGCAGTCGTAGACCAGGGTGAGCTGCCATTCTCACCTCTCATTCCCGCTGACTGAATTTCTCATATTTGGTTTTCCTGTCTTGGAAGAGCCAACTATTGAGGGGGAAGGGAGTCAGAAGATTCAGAGCTCAGCTCTTCTACTTCCGGGTTCTGGGTCATTCTTGGGCACATTACTTAATCTCTCTAGAGCTTTCAATTTTATATCTCTAAAAAAATAAATAAATAATAAAAGGAGGCATCCCGCTCCACCGCTGAGAATTCATTAGAAAAGGAAAGCACTTAGAGAGAAATTAACATATAAAAGCGAGCTAGTAAATGCTTCCTTCTTTCTCTTTGTTCCAAAAAAGAGGAACTGCTTAGGCAAATATTGAAATATTCTTATGGCTTTGTGAGTATCCAGCAGAAGATATTGAAAAATATTTTGTTGATTACAAATGTTTGGTAATTATAACCAAATCAAATATTGAGAATATAGTGATAGACGTGACAGTCCTTGCTAGTTACAGCTTTCCGCAGACAACGAAAAAAAAATGTATATAATGAAGCATTCCATATGAAGTAAATAATACATATTTAATACATATATATCGCATAAAGCTTGTATAGGAAAATAAGATAACCACAGGTGCTCACATGCATGTGACCTCGCAGTGGACACCGTGCCTCTGTAGTAACTGGTTATTGCAACTAGGTTAAGGGCATATGAATGAATCCCAGACTCCAAGACATCAAATTCTAAAGGGACAGAATGAAAAGGTAGATTCTGAGCTGCGAATGGCCATGTGTCGATGTCTAAGGAAATGCATTCTATAAACTGTGACATCTCTGAAAGAAAAGTCAGCTGCTTTCCTAGGCCAGCAAATTGCTGGTGACCCTGGAGAATTGTGTGAGGCCACGATTTAATTGCACAAGCTTTAAGGGCTCTGCAGTCCTTTATCCCATTAATTCAACCTACAACTTTGTTCTCTCTGTCCCTTTTGAATATGCAGTACTCATTGATTTCAACGGGAGCCACAGACACGGGGAAGGGAAGAATGGGGCCAATTATCCGTTCAAAGCCGAGCATCGTTTAAAGTACTTGTTAAAGTGTTGGCTGCACATTAGTGAGTCAGCTCCTTCGAGTTTTTCCAGAGGACTCTTCAGTTCGAATGGGCGTTTAAGAGGGCAGCCTCCTCGCCTGAACTGCTCCAGCAACTTGATTGTGGGCGCTGGGAGGCAATGACCCCACATTTCAGTCTCCGAGTTACTCCTGAGGTCCCTCAGATTTCACCATGGCCCAATCACAATTGTCAACTGTAAATTACATTACAGATTTGCACAGTGTTTGTTGGGCTGTGGCTGCTGCTCCACACAGCAAGTCAAGTGGATGTAGCTTGGACCCCCAGAGACCTTTAGATTGAAATAGTCTCAGCCTATCGGATGTACCCCAACACTGCCCAAAGTCAGAGATGCTTGCAATATAACCTAGAACGCGAACTCATAGGGAGAAGGTGAGAATGTGGTTTCAGCTGTCCTTCACCCCGTGGACTTTGTGTTACTGTACACGTGTGTGTGTGTGTGTGTGTGTGTGTGTGTGTGTGTGTGTGTGTGTGTGTGAAAGGCCTCCCACCAGGTCTTGATTCTGTACTGATTTCCAGTCTGCACTTCCATGCTTATTAGAATTCATAAACGTACCATCAGAAAACTTCTCTGGGGTAAAGCCACAGGCAGATGTCCTGCTTTTCCACCTGCTGTGTTACCAGGGACTTGGTGCTACAGAGGCTGCTGCCCTGGAAGCTTGGAGCTCTTTCTCTGATCTTGACTTGATGCTCCCAGCAGTCCTTCGGTCTCTACTGTCTGAGTCTTTATAATGGATAGTAGGACCAGGGTCTGGGCTAGCCGCTATCAGTAATCATCACTAGGTGGCGCACACACACACACACACACACACACAGGACAGAAACACACACACACACACACACACACACACACACACACAAATGAATGAATACAAATTTTAATTTCTTCAGTATGAAGGAAGAGTGCGTCCATGCACTATAACCCAGGATGTACAGCAAAGCTACTGATGCTGTGAACTTTGAGCACAGTCCCAGGGAACATTGTCAAGCTTTGCAGTGGGTTCTAATCATGGCTTCAGTGGAAGCCACTTTGTGACCTAGAGTGGTCATCCATCCCTGGGACCCCAGGTCTCTCCCTCCGCAGCAGAGCATAGTATCCATTCTTCAGGGTGACTGTGAGCATTCACAGGGGAGAAATTCAGAAAGTCCTTATATGGAGCGGCTTTTGTGGCTCTTGTACTCTGCTTTGCTGTTTGGATTTTCTCGGAGGCGTTGACTCATTTTGTGCAATTTCAGTGACGGGGGTATTTAAATCTATTACAGACTTTCCATACAGTGGAAAGTCATATGTGATTAATATTTTAAAAGGAAAAAATCTTGCTTATTTTTCTCAAATGTCAGTTCATAAGAAATAAAGACCCTGTGAAATAGCTCGCCAGACCATTATAACCAAATTCTGTCCTAATTCTGCTTACGGGGAGGTTTTCTTCAGGACCCATTCTCATTTCAGGCCAAGGCTTTCTCACCTGATATTCTCTGTGTAGACTGCTAACAAAACACACGGGAGCAAGGAAGATCAGTTCTACTGTTTATTAGCATATATTCTATGGCTGATCACCTTTTGTAAAATTTCATTTCTTGTAAAGACGGGTCTCAATAATCATGATCAACGTGTTTACATTCCTTGTTTAAAATGCCTCTTGCCCTCGTCTGGAGCAATCTGGCTTTGTGGCCCTTCCTCCTGCTTACCTGAGTCTCTTTTCTAATGTCTCCTGTGCCTTCTGAGGAGTTAAAAAGATCAGCAAGATAGTGATGGGGATGTCCCTTGTGAATATAGGGCTAAGGGATCTCAAGAAAAGCTTAAGTAATTTCAAAGCAATTACTTTCATAAATTTTAAGAAATAATTTGATCTTTAACTAATTGGTGAATATTTACACAACAGAAATATAGTGAGGTTAGGGATTTGAAGATCCAAAGGAGGTAAAACAGCCAGATTGCCTCCCACCTCAGCTGCTGAGACGGTGACATAGGAAACATGAGCACTGAGACTCGTTATGCAAGTTTCAGGTGCTGTAGAGGAGCGTCAGTGGAACAGCTGGCGGGGTCAGGGCTCCAGAGGGGGCTCAGAGGGGGCAGTTTCTGTAACAGGATACCTAAAGCACTCATAAGAAAGGGTTATGTTGGCCTTAGGCCCAGAAGCCTCAGTGCATACTTGGTTAGCACCTATAGGATGGACCTGCAGTGAGGCAGCCCCATCATGTTGGGCTGTGTGTCAGAGAAGATTGCTCACCTTGTGGTAGCTAGGCAGCATCAAGACACACAGAGTCCCAGATTCCAATAAATCTGTCAAGGACACTTACCCACGGACATAACCATCTCTCATGAGGCCCCACCATTAAAGGTAGCACAACACATTAGCCATCAAATTTCAAGATCTAGACTTGTAGGTAAATAAACAATGGGAATTAATTATGAGGGTCTCATACCTCTGGGCTGTGATGGGAATTTGAGAGTGTTTTCCACAGTATGAGGCTATAAAAGCTTCCAGATAAGTAGGAAACCTAACACCCTATCCCAGCCATGACCTGTAGGTGTCTTCTGAACACTTCTGGACGTCCAGGTGTGAGCCCGGTTTGGGATCAGTCTAAAGGCATCCAATTGGCACGGGGAAGGGATCCTGTGTCATCTGTTCCATGTGGAACAGTGCCATCCTGCCTTCTTTGCCATCTTAGAGAGCCTGTGATACACTCATTAAGGAAAAACAAAGACTGTTTTACATTATCTAAGCTTCTATTTCATATACCAACTCCATGCCAGCTGGTGGTGGTGCACGCCTTTAATCCCAGCACTCAGGGTGCAGAGGCAGGCAGGACTCTGAGTTCCAGGCAAGCCTGGTCTACAGAGTGAGTTCCTGGCCAACCCAGTCTACCCAGTTAGTTCCAAGGCTACATGGGGAGACCTTGACCCAAAAAACAAGTAAAAAAAAATTAAAGTCAATGTTTTTTATGGGTCTAATATATAATTAAATTTCCAGAAATAGAACTAATGTATAAATCCTAAAAAACTTATATTCTTTTTGTTTAGAATCTTCCTAGAGCTGTTCAAACTCCATCATTGGCTACAGTTTTCTTATGCATTTAGTCACCATCTTAAAGACATTTGTATCCTCTGCATTTGCACCTAAGGGATTCTTGGTGATTCTATATGTACTTAAAATACATCCCTGTGTAGCCATGTGTAAGAAATACCCAGTAAAAATGCACATTTATTTAAGTTTTTCCTTGTGTATCTTAGTGTACTGTTGGCTTAATGAACATTCTTTATGTAGACCAGCTGTGTATTCTTTGACTCTTGTATAAAATATGTTTTAAGGGCCATATTCAATCAGATAGTATTGAGAACCATTACCATATTAAGGGACTGTATAGCAGTGTGCAGACAGAGCCGGATTCCAATCTTGAGTTAGGAATCCTCTGCCTTGGATGAGAAGATGAAGTGTTAGCAAGTACTTGGTCGACTTTGAAAGAATAGAATATGGCCACTGTGGTGTGCTGCATGATAATAATATATGCTGTGCCGAGTGACCTTGCATGTGTGAGCTCTTTTTATAACATGGAGATCGGTGTATTTATTCCCCTGTGTCTAAGTGAGTTGCCAGGTGCATTGTGTATTCAATAATAGCCACAGCCACGCTTAAAAATAACAATAGAGAAATGTAACGAGATCTAAGCCATCACCACTTGGCCCGCAAGGCAGAGTCAGAGCCTCACTGGACAGTAAGCTGTCAACCACCACATTAATGTTGCCCGTGAGATAAGAGGTCTTCAGCCTTTTCTAGAATAACATTTTCAAGTGTATTTATCATGGCAGGTAGTAGACAAATAGAAGTTATAATAGAGACCATGGCCTTGGGATCCAACTTCCCTGGGATCCCTGGGCCTGGCTCTCATGTCTGTGGGCAAAGAAGGGTACGGGTAAGATTATTACTCAGAGAAGATCTGTTAGCCAAGAACAAGTGCGCTCTCTCTCTCTCTCTCTCTCTCTCTCTCTCTCTCTCTCTCTCTC